>NC_051127.1:6105792-6123825 GCF_014839805.1 Manduca sexta | reverse complement strand
AAGGCAACTCCAGATTCAAATAATGCGTGAAGGAACAAATCATATCAAGATGCAGTATTAGTGGCATAAAACTCTGATGATCCTCGTTAACAAACGATCTTCAATCGGCAAGAAGTCATCATGGTTAATCCGGTTCAATACAACAAACCTACTCAACAAAAGAATGACATATATTTGATAGACGAAGACATGCTTTTGTTTTAATTCGCCATTACGGTGGTCTTCAATAAACATTAATGTTTGTGCAATTCGGTTAATATTTTTGATAGTTGATGCTTTGTAGTGCTAAGTGTTAAATATACTAACACCAATAGGACTTTACATATCTGGCGAAACACATCTCTGCCTACTCACTGGAACTGGGAATAAGCTTGATGTTAGGAGATTAATTCTCGAAAGATCCATAAGGCTTATGTCTAGGAGACGATGACGTGTTTTTAAATGAACAGCCCTTGGTGAATAGACATTTCTTACATTTCATTAGTTTTGTTTTACATTTGAATCGGCAAAGATAGGTGTTTGGGTTTATTGTAATACTATCGTATTTGTTTTGAAGTACTTATGTTTTTAATTTGATTCTAATTTCGTTCATACATTATAACTTATTGATCTATGCTCTCAAATAAATGGTAATAAAATGAGTACGATCTACATTAGCTGATTAATATAATTATGAAATAAAATGTACTTAAAATTTGTGAAACAAGCTCTTATACTTAAATAAGCATTAACAAAGCCAAGATCCTATTTTAATTTGAAGTTAACACTAAAACTATGCCAATTAAAACTAACTGCATCATTCCATAATAAACCCATAACGGGAGTGTGCGGGACGAGTCTCCGGTTACGAAGTCCCACCGGATCTATTCCAGGACCCCTCGCACAATCCCAAATATATTTTTTTATCCCAAGTCTCCTACTAAGTGAGAAGTATTTATAGAAACAGAATGTTGCTATTCGTTTTTATCTTCACCCAAGATGGTTAAAGTTTCGAAGTTTAAAATGAATAATCTATTCATGGTTATTACAAATGCGAAAATTTTAAATTTAATAAACGATTCCAATTGCTTTTTCCAATCTATCGCTAAAATAGACCAATGAGAATAAAATGTTTTTGATATGCCCACAAGTGACTTATTTTGATTGGTTAATTGTCGGAGACGGATCAAAGATCGATGATTAAAAACTTGAAAACACCTCGGCTAAACCAATGTACCGATTCTGATGCGTTTTGGTATGAAGTAAGAGTAAACCCAGCGAAATGATAAAGGATATTTTATAATTAATTTATCAACACATTTTCTGTGAGAGAAAGTAGAGAATATTTCAAAAACACTGGAAATAGGATTATAATTTTTATTGTAAACTTATAAAGAAACACATTACTTTAAAAATGTCGGTTGTAATAATAAATACTACCAGTCCTGTATTATATACTGCCCACTGCTGACCACGAGCTTTCTCTACTACTCAGATCATTCTCAATGATTAGTCCACCAGGCTAACAGACATACCTTCAAAATTATTTTGAAGGATTGTTAGGTTTATACCTTTTTCTCACGTGATTATCCGTTAAAGCAAACGATAATCAACAAACATATCGCATGAATCCTCAAATTAATCATCAATGGTGGAAACAATTCTCATCATATACAGAAACAACAAACATTAACCAATGTGTACCCTAATAACACTACCCTTTAAGAATTCAGTAATAGAAACTGTATGTGCGCGATCCATCACTTCCCCACCCCTGCATTATTTATGGGGCTGCATTCTAATCTTTCAATATCTTGGGACCTTGTTAAGTGCACGGCTCTAATAGCGTTCTTCCAGAAGTCATTTTCGGAATATCGGAGAAATAAGGAATGTGATGCGGATGGATCCGTTGTAATGGAATGTTGTAATTAATGAATGTTGTGATTTATCTGTTGTTTTGATTGTTGTTCTGGGTATGTCGGGTTGTAATGGCGAATTTAGGTTTTGTAGACGATCCTTTCTGAAACGTGGTTATAATATGCCGGAATTTCAGTTTTGTAGAAACTAGATGGTATTTGAATCGTGGTTGAAGTATGCCGTTGAAACTACATTAGTAGTTAAAGTGAGGGCTGTTTGAGCTTGGTGGACTAAGATCAGGATTCTACTCAGGAGAAGAGGATCGTGTCTTACAATGGGGCATTATATAGGCATAATTTATTTATATACATTAAGACAGGATTATCACAACAGCCGGAGTTAGAACTTTGCATTCCAATACTATTTAGAAGAAGTACTCAGAGATATTAAATGCTAAGCCGTAACGGCTCAACGGTCTTCCAACAATAATTGTTGCTATGTGTCATTAGACGTGTCTTCAGCAACTAGAAATAATGCCCAAAAGCACAGGGTCACCTTAACTGTCGTACCATCTAAAACTTTGCATTTAAATCCTGCATACACTGATATATCAAAATATATGAAGGTTTAATTACCTTTATTAACATCAATGTCTTCCCATACACAAAAGGACACTGCTGTTTTTAAACTTAGAGAACGCAATAACCTACGTGAACTCTTGCATACCAACACTTAGTATTCTTCGATGCTAACTCCGGTTCAAAGTAAAAACGTTGTTCAACTTACTAACAGGTAACGTCTTGTTATCGGTCACCCAAATTCGTTATCTCTTATCAAACGGCATCTTCGGCGAAATGTTCCCATGTTACGCAAACTGGTGCGTATATTTTTCAGCTGTCAATATTTACTGTTGGGTTATTTACATCTTGTTTACGGCTGGTAGATAATTTTACGAGTATCATTGTTGAATTGGTTTATTACGTGGGAATATTTATTTTGACGAGGAAGTTCACATAACATCATAAAAGATGTCAACTATTGGGTACTTGAAATAGTTTAGCAAAGTGTTGTTTTCGGACAGGGGTAAAAATGGCGCATATTGGAGGAGGCCTATGTCCAGCAGTGGACAAAGTTATAGGCTGACGATGATGACTGTTTTCTTTTGTATCGGACTCCGCAGTCAATATATGGAGAAACCTGCGAATGCGATACTGGAATCCTCTAAGTGACTGCAGGGACCTGGAGGAAAGTTGGGTGAGGATATCTGGGGAATGAATCCTCTTAGAATGGGAGGAAAAGGGAGGCCAGGGAGAATGTTCGCGAGCCCTTATAGGCCTCAATGTAAATTGGTAACCATGAGGTATACACACTGAACTGAGCGCCTAGGGCCGCAAATGTTACCCCGTGCATGGGCGTGCATTCGAGGCGAGAATTGCCTTCGAAGGGGGGGGGGGGTGATCTTCGTTTGTCAGTCGACATTGTATCTGGACCATACTTCGCTTACCTATCAGGTGTACGGTAGACGCTGTAGTGCCACTAAAAAAACACAAGCAATATCGTTGAAGTCATTCCTTAGACTAGAAAAGTCTCATGATGCCCAGGAATTCCACTAATTTTATGATATCTAATCTAGAACATAATGCCTATGTACAGTCAGACACAAAAGTAGCTGGACAAATTCAAAATAAAGTCTTTAACCTTTTCTATCCGTTCCACAATTGTTTTATCTTATAATCTTAATAAAGTTATAGAGATTTGTAGCTACATTGTACTTAGGCCTAATTTTTAATTTAATGAAAATTACATAACTAAAAAAGATTAATATTTAATTCGTCCTGTTCAATTTATTCTGCAAATAACATTATCAGGACATTTATAAAAAATAAATTGACCACTAAAAAGTTTTAAAAGTAATATCATCCGAGAAAACGTCAATAAAAATAAAATAACACCGTAAGGAGATCGGTACCTGTTTATTTCGGAAACAAATTTTCATTTCATCCGGCCCTTCGATAAAAACTTGTGAATTTGGGGACTTCACAACTTTTTAGACATTGTTATCTTCAATATGAGCATTAAAACTTTTGGATTTACTTCGATTTCTTTTTTTTGGCTGAATTTTATTTAAGAACTTTCATTCTATTTATATCTATCTCTTCTATGAGGTAGGCAGAGATAGTCTTACTAACTAGTCTTCGCTAAGCCAAGGTTTATGACATACTATACCCCGGAGCTACAGAACATAGTATCACGCCTTTTCTCACAAGGGCAGATAGAGGTCTAAGTTGTAACACACCTACATTTTGCAACTGTGCTTTCACAGTTAAAACACAAAGACACCTGATAAAATCTTGTGCAGAACTTCAACAATGGAAGTCAGCTACATTTTTATTAATAACCAAAAAAAGCGGACTTTATGAACAAAGCCCTGGACAAAAGTAACCCTTAATCCCAAGGCCACAAGCCTAGCATACCAAGCCGTGTGTTTACCAAGTTTCCGCTGTATCGACGCCACTTCGCGGACTTGGAGTCCTGAACCGCGACCCCCGCTGACGCTTACAGGCCTGAGTGGTGGGAGATGGCGGGAGCGGATACAGGAACACGAATTTAGATTTTCGGCTCAAATTATAAGTATATTAGGTATATTTATGTTGTTCTAGAGAAGAAATTGATGTAATATACTCCAAATAATCTATCCCAATACATTGTTTTCTTTAAAGCTTTGCACCAGAGTCTGATCTGGTACTCTAACGACATTTATTAAAAAAAGCAGAAGCCATAGTTACTGAGCAAATATTTATCCGCGACCTGCCATCCCTCGCACCACAAACATAAACTTTTTGTTATTGAAAGTATTTATATTATTTTACTTTGTCAACGCGAGCTTTTTGTCAAACTTTGGCCCGTTTAATACACTTAGGCGGTACGTGTCGCGAACTTCGCCCGCTTTGTTTCAATCATACGTTTTGATAACTTCTTTATTGAAGTTTCCCTTTCCTTAACTACACTATGCTTTTAGGAGACAAGACTTTTTCATTTCGTTCATGTGCCGATTGGTTATCAAAGTTTTCTGAATTTGTTTTTCTTGGTAAATGAAGGCTATACGTAATGTAAAGATGTTTTTTACATTTTTTGTTTTTTATGCTTAAAATTTTATCAGATTAAAATGTCAATATATTTCTTATGTCTGCTGTTTTATTTTGTTTCGTATCTGTTAACGACAAATTATAGCATCAAATTATCTCATATATTCACGAAAGAAACCAAAATCCTAAATAAAATCCGTTCAAAACACAACATACCGATTCAGAAGCATTCAGAAACCGTTTAATATGAATAAATAATGGTTTGAATAAAATAAAACCACAATGGCGCGTCGATTTTACTGTTTTTCGATGTAAAACAATAAGCTAAGGGTTGCGGGGGCGAGACAAAGCGGCGTGCGCGTGTCGGGTTACGCAAACAGGGGTAGCGGGTTCGAATAAAGAGATTTCTTTCAAAAGAATATGGGGTCTAGAAAATAGGTTTATTGTGTATGCTTGTAATGGATAGGAGTGGTTCTCGTAGATTAAGAAAATGTTGAAAACTTGGGGAATTATACAAATCATACTCAAGGCTACTTTAGAGAATGGTTTCTATCAAAAAACGGAACTTTTGGGAAATGTGCGACTTGAAACTGTAAGTCCACGTTGGTTACTCAGAAAACTATATTCGTTAATGAATTATAAATATCTTGCAGTGTTTCTACCAGTATCATCTCTGACCCTTTTGCTAGCATATCAGTAGAAAGGTTTGAAATACTTCCATCCAGTAAAACACGGTTCAACCACCATCCCCAATCGTAGAATAATTCCTGCACAGGAGCGCGTCTGTTTTCCTTTGTGATCGCCCCTCGCGTTCGCCCCCTAATGATTTTTCCTCATATTTGTTTTGTTCAGTAATTGTTGTTTGGTTTCTGCTGCAAATTGTTCGCGGTTGTTAGTTCCTCGCGTTATGTTTGCGCTTTAATTGTAGTGTTCGTGACGTATGGGGCGAAAAATGTTTAAGTGCCTAATTTATTTGTAAGCGTTAAAGGGTTTTCTTATTTATAATAATAATCTATACAATTATTGTGCTGATTGTTCTTTGTTCATGGTTTGATTCCAAAGAGCCTTGATCAACATCTTCAGATGCTCTCAATTGGCCGTTGGGTCAGAGGCCTGTCAGTATTCCTAGACACTGCACGCATTGTGAAGAGATTCCTGATTTGAATCCCTATTATGGGCTTGGGTCTTGAACCTAGCTATGGGATTTTTTTTTTTAAACTTTCTTTATTAAGAGATAAAATCCATTTATTTCAGAAATCACACTTTCCACAGTATATATTATATTTAACGAATGCACTAATTACCTATGTTAGTACATGACGGAACCTAATCAGAGAAATAACTAGAGGAAAATTATTTTCGGCAATAATCAATAGGGTACTTGCAAATAGTACTCGTAATCTATATAAAGATGCTGCACGCTTACGAATGAATATTTATTATAAAGGTAAATATTTTTGAGAGCCAGAGATGTTGCTTGGAGCAGACTTACATAGCTACAGAAAGGATGGCGACTGACTTCAGACTAAAAAGAGTGTAAAGTAAGAGTTAACACACTACATACGTATATTAAAACAACTTTACACGTAGGCGAATAAAGTTGCACTTATGATACATAAAACAAGTTATAAGAATAGTTACTAATCATGTTATAATTAGGGCTTAATTATATTTAATCGATTTAAATATAATTAAGCACTAATTATATTTAAATCGATTATATAACTACTGACATTTTAAATTAGAAATAAAATTATAAAAAGCACGAGGTAAACCTAAGGAAGCTAGTTCGGGCTGGCAAGGGAAAAAATATCATGTACTGCTGTGTGAGAATCATCCCTTAATCGTTTATGACTAGGTTTAACTTAAAAAATATTTATGTCTTTCTTTAAAATATGAATTGTACTTTTTAGCTTGACAGGAAGATCCACGCTCGTCCATAATAATTCGCTAAACGAAACATCAAAAATAATAAACCTGTCAATCAAAATCACTGCGTCAGTTCCAAGGGTCCACCGCCCCCCAAAATTTCCATACGAATAGAGTCCCCAAGGCCTCAAGTCACCTAACACGTGTCGCCGAGCTTAGCTCTACTCACAATTAAGCATTAAGCACCGGTTAATTAAGCCCAAGGCGCTTTGTCGCTGAAACCCTTTAAGCTCAATGGGAGCTTATAAAAAAGCTCATTGAACGAACTCTATTGACAGTTGCTGGAGCTTTTAATAAAGCTGTTTGCGTTGTTGGATTAGGTTTGAATTGTAACCGAGGAGTTTGCATTTATTAACTTAGTTTGTGCTTTGTGGGAAAGTATTTAAGGACTTTTATGACCTATGTGGTGTTTGTTTATAAACAAATGCGATGTTTATAAAATTATTATCGAATTTGGTCATGTTTTCGTGTTTGTCAAATGTTCCTTAATTTTACATAGTATTTGGATATTTTGTATAATAGCTATATTAATATAACAAAAAGTTTTTATATGAGAACTACTAGGTTGAAGTAGATAATAGAGAAAAGTGCTATGAGTACTTCTCTCTGTTATTATTGACTAGGTGTTATTGCCGCCCCATTTTTTTCCCAGAATATTTTTTTTAATTTATTAATTCCTAAGCAATTTACATCCACTATTACAACAATAGAAACAATAGAAACATGTAAGAAGGCTACATAAATATCTTGAAATTTTATTTTAATAACAAATTATAATTGGTATCTACTAATACTTAAGCTAGGAGAACCGGTATGTAGTATAAGAAATAGGTATCAGCAATACTAAGAATCTTACTATATACTTGTCTGAAAAAAAGGAGCACTTATATTAAATCCAGGATCTATCTCAGTACCAATCAATCAACGATTTCTGCACCATATTTCGCGTCATATTCCTAGCTAAACATATTCAACACAGGCCTCATTTCTAGCATTCCTATCTATATTATATAATAATTTAGCACCGGATACTCAGGAAGCTCTCCTGCTAGCCACTGGCCGACGACCGCTGAATTATTTATGCGTAGTGTTCCGTTACACTGCATAGCTAATGACGTGTACCACAGAATATTTACCCATGGTTAATATTAATGCTTGGACCCGAGCGTAGTCTGCTGTCCGTCTGATTATAATTAGTTTCTTTGAAGAGTCAACGGCCATTGGAGAAAGTAGGAATTATAAGGTTCCTTTGAATCGTGTTTGTCTGATGAGGCTATTGTACAATTGGCGGGGTAATGCAATGCTAACTAGCGTTGGTTAATCGTGTTTTTTATATGTATACGGCGAAGTTATATCACTGCACCTGATGGTAAGTGGAGTGGGGTCCAATAGAATGTCGACTGACGAGAGATGATTACCAGCAGTCGAGCGCAGTGGAATACCAAACTCTGTAATTCAAGGTGTTGAATGATGTTTCTACTGTTTATAGGCGGTCGTATCGCTTGCCAGACGAACGGCTAGCTCGTCATGCAATACAAAAAAAATATCTGCTAATAATTACAATGTTTGTTGGTCTACCGCCATTGAATATTGGTATGTAAATACCGTATTTACCTACACTTTTGGAGGCGAGACATAGATGTATAAATTTAAAAAAATGTTTTAATTTAACATTAACCTCCTTGCAAAACTATTTTTAGCAACATTTTATTACCTTTATAAATATTTTTTTTAAAGAAAGTGACAAAACAAGTATTTTAAATATATTATTTAGAATGTATGAGAACGTGTTAAATATCGTTTTTTTTTATTTCGTCATACTGAGACTGTATTTCTGTAAGTATATAGGCCAAATATAATGGTAATAATCATAGCCATCTAGATAAAAATTAGGTATGTTAAAGTAATCCAACCAAAATAACACGGTGTCCTCCACCACAAGATCGATCGGCTCTCTTCACGCGTCCCCTCTGAGGGGTCGGCAGTATCTGGTTACACAATGGAATCGCTCGCCTGCACAACAATTACAACTGATTAGCTGCATTGTAGCTGTTACTATTATGTTTGGGTTTCTGTGAGAAATTGTTAACTGAGATGGGAGATGCATAATGATGGAACGGTTTTAGGCAACGAAATAGTTAACGATATCGGCATTCATTTAATTAAATAATTGTATAGTTCTTCAATATTCTAACACAGTTAAATATTATTTTATTAAAATTTAATAAACAAATCTAAATCAATTAATCAGGAAATATTATAAATTAACCCATCAATTTATTAAAATTGTAAAATAGCTAAAATAATCGAGTTAATTATATCGACCAGCAATAAATCCATGTTGCGCTATAAGACGCTGCCGATCGTCCCGAGATAAACCCGCTAAAGGACACTTTGATTGAACGGACCGGACAACACAGATAAGCGGTTCTGCCTTCGCTATTTGCATATTAAATGAGTTTATATTAATTTCTCCGGGCCGTGTTTTGTTAGGCGTCCGCGGCGGCTATCTTAGCATCTCGTGTCCACGTGAGCTAGCCTTCAAGACGGCTTTTTGTTTAAATTAAATAGGTTCTAGCGTTGGCATTGGATGGGTTAATTTTTATAGGGAATTTTAAAATATTGCACAATTTATTATTTATTTTTTAAATTGATTTACGTATAAATTATTTGTCATGTGATCACGATAGATACTCTTATATGTAATATTAGATAATATAAAATACTTCTTGTATAAAACTTAATATGCAAATTGAAATTAATTAAAAACAAATATCTCCCGGAAATCCGTGAGCCATTTGAACATTAATTGGCATTCGAGTGACGCATAGACAACTTCAAAACAATATCAGATGATTGAGACATAAAGCGACATAATGATATGCGAACTCATAAAATTATATGAAACACATTATAATAGTATTTAATAAATGTCTCATAATTCTATACCTTATTGACGACCGACAAATTTCATGCAATTGTTTTTTTGTTTTTAATTAATTAGCATTAATTGTACTAGAAATTTATCGATCATAAAATTATGTGTCATTAATATAATTTTATTACAAAATCAATATTTATTTCTTGCATTTTAAACGATTGTGTAGTTTAAATGCTTCGATTTTGTCCGATTTTATCTTTAAATTTATTTTTTTACTTTATAGGTATTCTTATAACATTAAGTATATTATGTTCGTAATTTTGTGTATAATTAACATAGAAATCATGATATTTGATTCAGTTTTTATCACGATACACTAAGCATCAAATGAATATAAAATCAAATGAATACAATTAAAGGACGTGGTTGCTATCTTGTACCTTGATAGCAAAATATTCATTATTCAAGACTTAACTAAGAAGCTTCTAGGAGGAAATATTACGAGATTAAAGTACAAGGCTAGGTTTATTTAATTTTACTATTAAATTAATCATTTTTAATCAAACCATTATATTAATGGCGATTAATTTGTTTATACCTAATTAAATTGCAAAATTGATATAATTTAAAATTAGAAAGTCGCACCTGATATTTTTATTTTGTAATTCTAAGATCTAAATATTTAACCTGGAACACCGTACGCAGGTTATTTAGCATTGGTAATGTATATTGCATTATTACTTTAATTAAGTGAATGCAATTCTAATGGAGTTTTTATGTCTGTGGTAAAGTGTGTGATGTTTTCAATCGGAACATAGTTTTAAATAGAATTGTTTCTTTGCCGCGTTAGGGTCTAGATAGGCATCTGTGTTCGTTCAAATAGATAATTTAACTTAATTGTACCGTGAAAGGGCTATTTTTATTCTAGACTAGCTGTTGTTCGTGGCATTTCTTGCGCAGGCATTTTTTTATTGGCTCTGAAAGTGGACTAGCTAACCTCCCTGACGGTACTTGGTTACCATTGTCAATGAACGTCTTTCTTATATAATAATGTCACTGATTTTTCGGGATTAAAACTTTACATTTTGATTCAAAATATGGTCTTTACCAGAAGTCCCATTCAACGGTCTAACAAAAGAAATTAGTGTGAAGAAAGCCCGGTTCCTAACAAGGCCCACTGACCATGTTTTTGGTATTTTTTGGGTTCTAGCGCCAAAATATACAAGATTTAGCTAGTTCTTTGATTAATAGAATTAATATTATGAAGTGATATGTTGCAATTTAATAATATTTTTAAACATTTTTCAATGTAACAATTTTATAAAGATTTTAAAATAAGGTGGGCCTTCAAAGGTTCCTTTACCTTAGTAGTATATCGTAAAGTGTGAATGAAGAGGTAACAGTAATAAAGTATAAAAATGCCTCGCTATCTGATTGTATAATAGATAAGGCGCGTCACGTCCGCGGTGAAATATGGCGGCGACTTTCCCATGAAGGTCATCGACTGAGTGGGTCGGGTTTCATACGAGTTGCGGGCCTTATTAGGTTTTATAAATACTAAATAATAAAAAAAATCTTGGGTTATTTATAGATTTTATTTGAGTTCCTGAGTCTGACTTTGCGCAAATTTTTTACTTCTAAGTTGTTGATAGCTATGCTATTTATGGAGACTATTTTTTTTGCAAATTATCTTACCCGAAATAAGTAAAAAAATCATAAACCCAATTCAACAATAACCCAACAAATCAGCTTACCATTTAACAAATTAATATTTATGAGTATGAAAACAATTTTGTATGAAACCACGTTCACAGTGGCGCCAACATTACGATTACAATCACGGACTCGCCATAAACGCGTTGACAACTCGCATAGATTAAAAAACCATAAAACACGCCCTTGAACGGACGGACAGACGGACGCGCCTTAATTGATCTATTATCATTTATTATTTTAATTGTCAAAATTATTTATTGCGATGTCACGGACCCGCCATTTTGGAATCACGTGGGGCATACAAATGTCACACTAGCTTTAATCGCAGCTTTGCTTGTGTTTACGATCGTTCCTAGTCTATAGTGTTCAAGGGTAATGTAGCTATTTATCTGTGAAAGAATTTTCAAAATCGGTTTAGTAATTTTTGCGATTATTACAAAAATGCGTAAAAAATATTTTTTTATCATGTTTGTTTATATTTTATTAACTATTATAAACAGTAAGATTAGTCTAGTTGTCAATTGGAGGTCTTGACTTCAGTTCTGGGAATTGGCAACACTGGAAGAGTTTTGTAACACTCTTTACTTAGTAAAGGATCTAGGAAAGGAACACTACGGCAGACTGTTTGGTATAAACTTTACCAAATCTTTTTCACGGTTTGAGTCTTATATGAATAAAAATTATATTCGGTTAATTTAAATACAAAGCAGTGGTATCCAGATGCCTTCTTCCTTCTGCGAGAGTTGAAATCAATTAAAACGTATTGTTTTTGTGACGTGCCAATTTAACAATTCGTTAACAACACTCGGACTAAATGTTCCCACACTTCGGATACGCAAAAACTATCTTTCCAGGAATCGAATCTGCAACGCCTTTGACTCCTTACCAATCCTGGAGAAACGAAAGGACGAATTTATTTTTGTTACCTTTGTAAATCATTAATTTGTTAGTTCTGCTAATGCTGATTGGAAAGAGAGACTAATTATTTGAACCATAACTTTCTTTCGAAATTCCATAGAAATCTTATTCTTCTTCAGTCTTTTAAAGGCTATTGCTAAATATAGGGCTCCCTAAAAAGTCCAGAACAACCATAAAAAAATATTTATCACTTTATAAAAATCTTCAAATTATTTAAAAAATATAAATAGAATATTTAGTGATTTTTTATTTTTACCAACTCCACAATTAATGCAGAGCTCCAAATTATTTTTAAAATATCAATATTCAGCGATTTTTTGTTTTTGCCAACTCCACAATTTATGTGAGGGTACACCTCCCTCCGAGCCCTCAGTTCCCATGGTCATACGACACCGCACACGCGTCACGAGCTAGAGTTTCATCACTGTTTGATTATGAGAGTATTATTAACCGCCGTGCATTTGCAAAAACATAACACTGAGCGGTTAGAGAAAGTTAGAGAAAAAACTTCACCTATGCTTTAGGTTTTTGTGTGTAAATTTTTAGTTATAAATGCAGAAATACTTGAAGAAGAGTTTAATTCTAAAAATATATCATTTGTGCCAAAATATAGAGATTAATTTAGCATGTTAATTCAGGATATGCTGTATTTTATTGGCAAATTTCATATAATCCGTTCAATAGTTTATTTGTATTGATACGACTGTAGTGCTGAGATCTCGGGTCGATCCCTGGGACATTGAACTTGTATATACTAACTTGTATCAGCCTGAAATCGGGAATCTGCCCGATATTGCAATAGGCAGTATATCACATCATGGGACGGAACTTGGGTGTACCATTTACGTCCCTTTATGGAAATAAAAGGCGTTTATCTGAAATCTAAACTTTAGCATTTATAATGTATTAGTTTTTGCTCGCAACTTTGCCCGCGTGAAGGAGTTTTTCAAGTTTTTTTTCCCACTTATTTGATATGTATCGTTATATTATGACCAAATTACACAAAATCACTATAAATTGTAGCCTATGTGTTATTCTAATGTATAACCAATATTACTGTAAAGTTTCATCGAAATCCGTTCAGCAGTATTTTCGTGAAAGAGGAACAAACATACACCCATCCTCACAAACTTTCGCATTTATAATATTAGTAAGATAAAATGAATTATATCTGAAAATAATCTACCGTTAATCTAACATGACTAATTCTGGCAATACATCTGCCTCATTCAAGATTGACGAAGCTCAAAGTGGAAAAACAAAAGCGTATATCAAGACATATGACCCGCAGTGTCGCTATAGTAAACTTTCATTTGGACCAAATTAATGGTAATGGAAAAGTCGGGTCGCTTGCCCCCTACCGCCTCCCACGCGGACCCCACTGTCTTGGCGTTACTATGTAGTTTGATAGACTTTGTGGACCGTTGGACTTTGTTTCGGGTAGGTAGACTTGTTAAAAATGGTAGGTTATAAGAGGCGGAGGAGTGGTCTTGATTGTGGTATTAAGAGACTGATTATTCGAAGTTATTTGTTATTTTATTGTGAAAGTATCGCTTTTATGACGATAATTCGCAAGGACATTTGCATACGATTTTTTCATACGAATTTCGACGTAAATTCTTCTATCAAGTTGGCATCCTTACGGTCGGTAGATCTGTGTCAAGCGAGACGATACAATATTTACAAATCAATAAATTATGTACTTACCTTAATTTTTGTGACCGTCTTGCATAGTACGAGATGTTTAAGATATTCACGCTGCTGACTACGTACTTATTAGCTACAGTCAATGTCAGTCATCTTCAGTCACGGCACTCCATTGTTTTTCCGATAAAAACTCAAGTATCAATTACATTTCGTGACAGCTGAGTGCGCACGCGCCGGTACAAAATCAAACTTTTGTGCACAACCCTTTACATTGTTCTTTTTATGAATATGAAATTTAATTCTGCCGCGTGCGTGCGACATTCCCGTTGTACCGTTGTTTTCTTTATAGCGAGGTCGGACCCCTATTTATCGATTTGTTTTTATAATGCAATCGAATTGTGCGGTTTTGTGCGAATTGTTTGTTGAGAGCGCTTTTAAATTGTTTGTTTTCCTGTTGATTTTTATTTGACTTTAACGTTATGAATTTAATTATTTTAGTGTTGCCGTGTTATTTTATTCTTTGTTCAAATGATTTTGAATTGTTTCGTCTAATAAATATGTCTGTGGTTTTTAATTTGAACATTTTATTACTCTGCATTTGTAAACAAATAACATTAATTTAGTGTTGCGTGACTCTATAGTGACCGGAAAAGAGCAGCGAATAAACACAAGTTACGAAGCACTGACGATGTAGCGTTATGCCTACCTACCTACCCTTCTGGGGTATAAGATCTAATTTATTGGGCTTTTAAAGATTAACATAGAGAATAAACTGTCAAGTGGAGAAGTAAAAGAAGTGTTTAAAAGAAAAAGCAAGGCTGCTGGTTATATTATTTACTTTGACACATTAACTAGGTTATTTTGGGAGTACCCCAATCAATACGCTATGATTTCCATGGCATTCTCATTAAATTTATTTTTAAAGCATCTTAGAGACTTAGGCCCTTTCGTGATGTCTCGGTTCACTAGATTGAGCCGTAAAGCGTGAAGTTTTAGGCTTTCTTTGTTATGTCGGTATTGCGTTGGTAGTTTTTGCTTTATTAATCATTAATTGTTTTACGTTAACCGTATTTTTTGTCTTATTAAATTTAATAGGATATTATACGTGTAAGTCGTTGTCTTGAGTGCCTGAATGAGTTCGATAGACCGAACTGACTCAACTGACGGCCGTGTTTGCAAGTCATCGCTCTTTCTAGCCATCGTAATTACGTAATTATAGCTATTGCTAGTGGCTGAGGCGTCATATTTTTTCTTTCTACACTAAAATCAGTTTTTAAACTGGCAAACCAGACCTCAAGTCCCACGGCCGTACAAACAAAATTATAACAATAAAACAGCATAATGATGCCGTGGAGTAAGTCATTTTGATACTCGCACATGTGGTGCGAACGGAACGCATTAGCGGCCTCGTTTCCTGCCACAAAAAGGACCTCAAAAAAAATAAACGACAAACTAGAAACGGGCGGTTATTTACTAAAATAACACGAATTAGTTGCCAGCAAAATGCTACGTAAAAACTAAAAGAATTAAACACCCATTCGTGTGAACAACACTTACTCATCGCCCAGCTATTTACCAAATTAAGGCACTAGCGACGTTCGTACCAAATTAGTAGATTAATCAAATCTAATTAATTGGCAACACCAAATACAATTTGATTATAACTAAATAAATCGATTAAACTAATCGTCCGTCGAAAACGTAATTTGAAAATGGAACTTGGAATTTCAAAACGGGCCGCTGGGAACTGTTAAAAGCGACTCTATTGTCTCTGCACTAACTGACGAATTGAGTTAAGGGATTTGAATTTCGAACGATCCTTGAAAGCATGTGTTCGATATTCAAATTAAGGATAGATCTGAGCAGCGTCAGCTCTGCGCCGGTAATTGAGAGTGGCGCGCGGCGGCGGCGGACATCTGTTCTAAATACAAATTCGAATTCAACGTCTGTTCGATTTCTTTAATGATTATTGAAATTGCCAGTTGGGTTATGCGTGTTCTATTTTTGTTATGGAATTTGTAAAGCCAACGTCGATATCAGCTCATATCATAATCACTCGTACTGAACTGTTTGCGATTCGTTTTAGGTACGGGTACGCGTTATCTGAGAGTTTTGTGACATAAATATTTAAATATATTCCATACAAGCTTTGCAACATTGCAACAAGCGAAGCGATTGACATTAAAGGGTTCCTCAAATGAATAAATTATCGAAATCGAATAAGATTATTTTTTAAATAAAACAATACATTTCAAAAGGAGTTTATGCGTAGCAAAAAACAATATAATTCAAATTACAAAACGTAATCCACATACCGAATGACAGCAATATGTTTTTCCCGCCCACGCCATTCGGACCTGCGCTATGTCGAAATTTAGTTTGTCATTATCCAATGTTATCATTAGCGGGCATTTAACCGCGAGCGTAAACAAAACGCAATCACGTCATAAGACACCTAACGATCGTTAGCGGGCCGGTCAATTTAAAGTTACATGAACAGTAATTAAACGGAATATTTTTCGATAATTACAACACGGTTTGTGTGGCAAATGGTCTCAGATCAATCAAATTGTCCGTATGAATAAACGTTAGGCTGTACGAGTTGACCGCCGTTGCGTTATTAAAAACAATAACACTGGCTCTATTTTCTTTGCTAATTATATGGCCGAGTATTTTTAAATTACGAAATATATTTTTGAAAATAGAATGTCGAATGAAAGTGACTGAGTAATCGGACAATGATTGCCGGAGGCTCAAAGCAGCGGTAAAATTTATTCTATTCCTTAAATATCGGTAACTTGCGATTCTTAGAGGTGTGGGTGTTGCGGGCGGTAATGACTTATCATGAGTTGACCTCTCATTTGCCTACTTCCTGCTAAAAGAATATTGATTATCGATGTACTTGGAATTGTTTGCAGTCCAACGGCGCATGCGCAAGCCGACAAGTAATTTAGCCGAAGCGTTACATTTTTAACAACGTGTGTACCAACACGTATATATAATTATATTGTTATTCCCACATATTTTATTCGCATTACACGACCCCCTCAGTCGATGCGAGTGACCAATGAGTCGTGTCAACAGCTGCCTCTAGCGGACTGTGACTAAATATTTTAAACTGTACACACCTATTGTCTCTGACTACCCACATGGAGCGATGCAAATATTGGATAAATTTGGTTGAGTTTCTTTACTAAGATCCGACCACCAAATACAAAAGGATGGAACCTCAACATCTGAACTATTTCAAATGTTATTCTTTTCTTTAAATTTGATTAACAAGAACAGTTTTTCATGCAACCAGTATTAAGTCTTCCATAAACAAAGACCGTTGTAACATGTAACATCAAATTCCAATTTCGAAATTTTAAACGAAGAACATGAAGTACTCTGGTGTTCGTAACAGCTCGGCTTGGTTCGGAAGCGTTCGCGGTAATGAGCCGGCGCGCACGCCACCGCGCCATTACCGCGGGTTCGCTCGCCACCTGCGCGCATGCTTAATGAACCCCGATATGATATGAGGAAATCATGACTTGTCCTAGTTAACGTTTGACATGCGAAAACAACTGTTTGCTGAATAATAAACATAGAGTTCAACGACTTGGTCCTTGCATGACGGACCATATTCGGACTATACGACAAGCCACAGGTTCGATCTAAGGACCATGAAGAAGACAATATCCCAAATCATCAATGGGCTGCTTTGGAATTCTACAAAATATGCATTTCTTTCTTGGGTTGTGTTCCTTAAGGTCGAGTTTGGGTGCAAATTCCATGATCATACATTGTTAATGTTTTTTTTATCTTATTGTTTGTTTCTCATTGGTTTCGCACATTCCCAAAATATTGGTTTATTTTTCTATAGTTTACGTTGCGATGGTATGACTAGGAGATCATAAGCCATAAGCAATCTTTCATTCAATTCCCGAATCAATCAGTACCTCCTACACTCACGACTATCAAGTACCAGGCGGTCATACCTCGCAAGCGTTCCACTTTCAAATCTTCGCAACTAACAGT
>NC_051127.1:6083997-6105292 GCF_014839805.1 Manduca sexta | reverse complement strand
AGGTGTTTAAAGCAAGGTTTAATAGAAAGGATAGAAGCAATAATTTCTTTCTGTTCATAACCTCAGCTTATACACAGATAACACTGTCAACATACAAAACAACAAAGAAAATTTTAGAACACTTACTACTTTCATCTAACTCTAATGAATGACTGGAAAAATTGAATTCCATCTTTGATCCATTCTTGAACATATTTTAAAACTAACCTGGATTTGCTTGTCCAAGCCTCCAATATCAGAATACTGCTCTGTGGGCCTTTCATCCACTTCCATGGCCTTCACCCTCGCATCATACTCAGCTGGTAGCGTCTCCCAGGATCAAGTAAGAGTCCTTGTTAACGCCCACCAAGTCGCCAGGTTTCAGTTTGTCTGCATCTACTAGCCCTATGACTGGCAAAAGTATGTTTGTCTTGTAGAAGTCTTGATTACTGCGCACTTGCCTTTCCTCTGCGAGTCAAGATCCACAACAGCGCCGTCTTCTTCCTCTTCTTCCTGAGGGTCGACGTCCAATAATTCAATGACGTTGGACACCAAGTATGGCAGTGTTTTGTTGACCTTAATCTTTTCAGTGTCTCCTTTATTTTGTCGTTTTGTGCTTGCAGCTCGTGTGAGATCCTCATGACTTCGCTCTTCATGATTTTGATCTCATTGTCCAAGAGTCTGGTGCGGCTTACGATTTCATCTGTTGGCATCCGAAGCACTTCTTCACTCAGAGCCTCCTCTTCATCTTGGCCCCAGATAGACTTGTCTTCCAAAGTTGTAGTCATTTTGGTAATTAGTAGGTAATATTTGGAAAGATTTCTAACTTTATTTATTTATAAAAAGATTTCAAACAAAATCGTGTTTCTTCACCAAAATGAATTGTCATTCCGGATTGGGGTGGCCAGTTTTTATCTATAGTGGCAAGTTTTATAGGTGAGTAGTACATAAGTTATAACATATTTTAAAAAAGATCATAATATAATTTAGCAAATTTAAATATATTTAAGGTAAATTACCATATTTATAACAATTTAATTTTGTATCTAACTGATAATAAAAATAAAACGCCCTATTTCGAAAAAAACTTTCAGCCGAATATTATCAATAAGGTTTTACGCAAGTTTTATTCATCCAGATAAATAATTCTATTGAACGATTTTAAAATCTTACATAAAAACTGCAAAAATATGAAAAACGATTAGCTAAGCAATATCCCCACAAGAAGTCTTGAACCAATGCAACGTCAAGAACGAAAAAAATATTCATTCAACCAGGAGGCGCGCCTGACGCACACGGATTGACACCTGAGTCTCGATATTTCACAATTTTGGGGAATTTCGAATTTACACGTACAGAAATCGTGTTTTATAGTTTATTAAAACCCTTTTTGCTTGTAAACTCAGTGCCTAAGTATTTTATTGGTACCATGGCTTTCTCGATGCTTCTCCGCAATCAAGGCAAATATTTTTTAATGTTTTTGTTATTACATAATGCATGTTGTAAAAACCAATTAAAATCTGTAGATTGTATTTTATTGTTCACTTTTGCACGAATGACCGTATACAATATTATTTATTAGCAAATAGAATATGTTTTGCAAAAAATAATTTGCGTTATAGGTTATTTTGCAAGGAATTTGCATTTGCGAATTTTTGTAAGTTGTGTCAACACCCAAATATTGACAGGCATAAATAGTTATAAAATCCATTTATAATTACTTTAAAGTGAATGTTGGTGAATAATATGTTTTTATTTAAAATAATTCCAAATAAATAACAAAAAAAATATAGCAGTTGTATTTAATTAAGAAACTACTAAATGACAGATTTTTAAAGGTTATATTATTTAATAATTATTTTTTTATTTATTTCTCTCAAATAAAAGACTTATTGACCACATCTCTTCTTTTTATCAATCCTCATTAAAATGAGATTTTTTATCTTCTGTTGTAGGACTTTGTTATTAGGGTTGTATTCAATCCTGTTTATTTTTATAAAGTTATTAATGATAACAACATCTACTCAATGATTAATTAATTTACTTATAATTATTTTTCACTGTGGTGTCCATTTGTTAAGCTTATCTTTATTGAATTGTAGATTAAAGAGCTATTGTCCATTCACATTATTTATAGAGAAGCACTTTTGTGTACAAAGGATGTTTGTATGTTTCATATTCAATATTATTTACATATTTGTGAATGACAATATCAATAAAGATAAGAAAACATAAAATAACAATAAAAAAATCCATTTATTCACATTCAAGAGTAGAATATAATATTTCATGTGATAATGAAATTTATAAATGAATTAATTTTCTTCATACTCTTTATAAAAAATATTTTTATTTTATTGAGGCAAAGAAAATATACAGCATTATATACATAAATTGTTTAACACATACCAAAAAAAAATATAACATCTAAACTACCAATTTTTATCAAATTGGCTATTCTAAAATCATAAAAGTCTAATTAAAATCTGTGATAACATGTGGAAAATAACACAAAATTCTGGTAATTTCCCATGACATTAGTACATTTCCACAAAATGTCATTAGCATAAAAACTTTAGGCAATTTAAATTCTTTTACTATCTGTAATGACCCAACTGGTTTTATTATGCACCATAAGTACATTAATTAGGGTTGTCACTTATTATGCATTGATTAAAATTTTTTGGTATCAGGGTTGTCAAGAGATTTTTAAATATTTTTTTCAGTGACAATTAATAATCATTTATGTAAATAAATTAGTTTTTTTTTATAAACATGTTGAAATATTATGTTTCATGTTACAATTGTTTAAACATTACACAAGAATTTTAGGTTGTAAATTTTGAAAGGTTGTAAAGCAATATAGACCCTTTGTGTTCGTAAATAGCGCACATTATGCTATGTCGCTAGGTAAACACGTCACTATTGAGTATTTCTGTAAGAGATCGCGGTCTCGATTCTTATAGAATGATCGTATTATTTTTTGTTTACATAACAAAACAAAGACACTACATTATAATGGAATTTAAGCTATGAATATACTTAAAATGTTGAAACTATTAGCTTCCTATACGCTCTTCTAAAACCACGTGGCGGCTGCCCGTATGATATAATATCAACGCCGCGCCGCCACATTGTGCTTGTTGCGAAATCATTACGATCATAAGCAATATCTCTTGGTCGACGTTATATTTAAACTGTAACGTTCCAATGCAGTATCTGTCGACGAGAGATCATTATCTCAAAAGCGAGCCTCGGATTTCTGGCAACCCGGACGAAAAAAATGTAATACCCTTTCTGGCGACCTTCTTAAGGTTCTAAGATTATTTTTGTTGGTAAAAGCATTATGTCGATAAGGTTTTAGCCAAAGCCTGTAGCGTCTTCTTAGTAGCTCAGCGCCCTTTAGGAAATGGCGCCTTCCGCGACCGCCTGGCCCGCTCCTTCACAAAGCCGTTACTGATTATCCCTCGCCAGTCGACACAATGCCGGCCTGTTGATTGTTATTAGTTAATCTATACCTCAAAGTAGTACGTAGAGGCCGATACAGATCTGAGGTAATGGCTTAACCTAGAGCCTTTAATGCGATGACGAAGGTTAGCAGGGTTTAGGTGCTACGGCATGTATAGCGTGCTGGTAATCGCGACATACCAGCATCGTTCCTCGGAATGACGCAGGATATTTAAAAAAGAAAGATTTATTACTGACATAATTCTAAAACAACACTCTTACTTATAAAAATTTCGCAAAGCTATGCTTAGATAAAACACAAATTTACTCGATCAGCTGTGAGTCAAAACCCGCCATCTTGCCTCTTAATAAGGTTTAAACTAGGAACCGGTGATGTTTTTGACAGTTATTTAAGCAATTCTTAACCACCTTACGCTAAAACAAGTTTATAAGTAATATTGTAAGTATACACAAAAACCAGCAGAGGCGATAAAGAGATTTCCCAACGATAAAATACCCCGCAGTTGTATATAAGTTGGTTGTTTTGTTCCAGCGTGCACGAGCCGCATATTCACCCAGCAGGTGATGCGGCTGGCGACGCAGCCTGCGCTTGCGCACCGCACCGTCGCCTCCACGCTGCCCGTCAGGTCGCTCGCCATCAAAGACGCCAAACTGACGCCGATTCTAAATGCTGTAAGTTAAGAATTATATACAACACTCCCAAACATAGAGCTGATTTTTTAGTATGAACATTTTACCCCATAGTACCGTTTGTCATGAGAAATAGGACCAGATTTCTGGGGCATTATGCCTCTCGTTATTTTGATAGCAACAAGCACGTAACGTATCGCGTCGCGTTTAATACAGTTGGCATATATAATACCATTCACGCTAATTTCACGAAGATAACGTAACACGGCCGCCTTAGAGTTTACACTGTCATTGAGAAAAAGGCCCCTGGTAGTTCAAGATCGACAGGAGCACACAGTTTTGTGGCATCGAGCACTGAAGCTTAGAGGGTACCTGGGTACACTAAACTGTCTTGAACCTGCAATAAACTACACTACAAATACAAAGGAAGGATTTGAAACGACTGACCAAATCTATAGTCTTTGAAATGTTAATACTCGGCGGTGAGACGAAGATAACCATAATTATGATAACGAAATTTCGCTGGTGGTAGGATATATTTTATATCCGCCCGAATACCGACCATTGTAAACAAGGTGTTATAACCCGCCATAGTGGCCCACGTAAGTGTGTCGCGTTCCGGGATCAGCCTGTGTATACCCGGTTCCAACAGACCGGCATAATAAACCGACTGTCGAGGGGTAATCATCTCTCGTCAGTCGACATTCTATTGGACCCCACTCCACTTACCATCAGGTACATAGGGGTCATAGTTCAGACAAACATTTCATTTCGGACCGAGCACGCGGAGTTACGAACATACATACGCATTTGCAATAATTGTTCCCCAATACCTTCAAACAAACCGCGTCACTCAAGGAAAATAATAAGTTGGATTATTGACTTGTTGACTATTCTTTAGTTAAGTTCGTAAGCAAATAATTCCGTGGCGCGATTGTCTCCTTTTATTAAGAATATCAATTTGTTAATGCAGAGTTTTCTCTCAACAAAACTCTTAACTAGCAAAGGAATTTAATTTTCGAATATGGTTCAACGACTCCAGGTTTCTTACACCAAGGGCCGGTTTGAGGGCCTATCATAAAATCGCCTCATTAAGGCCTCTTTGTTGATAAAACGTCATGTCGCGTTAAGTGACGGAGCACTCAGGAACCCGTTTTGGAATCGTCACTGAAACGATTCTCTTCACAGGCGGGATCAAAAATCCCGACATTAATGCTGATCTATATCTTCGTTAATTTATTAACACTGTTTGTTTTATGTGGGTAGGAATTGGAAGGTATTGTAGGTGTTTGAAAATGATTCTTATTGTAGGGGAGTAGGATGTGTTTTGTGTTAATCTGTGCAATGATATATCTTGTGTTTTTGGATTTGTATTCGCGCTGCTCGGTCTAACGTATCGTTGTCTTTTTTATAAGTTATCTGATATCTACCTGTTTATTTTTTTTAAATATCAAACCTTAACCTTGTCCAATAACCACATATGCATTTCTTGACGAACAGAGTGGTAAGAGCATAGAACAAGCTACCACAAGATGTGGTCGCAGCAGGAAATGTGAACGGGTTTAAAAATAAATTTGACAAATATTTTGCTGGGAAGTGAAAACGGAATCGAGAATTGCAGGATACAGACGTATCAGTTAAATAAACTGCCTGCTTGATAACAAATATGGCACGTTAAAGTTCGCAATATTAGTAATATTAATAACATTAAATAGTTCTGTGTTAATTTGTACTTGTCTTGGAAAGCTGAGATATAATATTTACATGTTAGTAAAATTTTAAATGGATCATAATACATGGTTCCTACTTTACTTATCTTTTGGGATTATTGGAAATATTATCTAAAAGACTTAGAAATATGATTTAAAAAAATATATATTATGCCCTATATTTACACTGTCTCATTGCTCGACACAGCCTCCTTTACTACTAAGACGGATTAGGTCTTAGTCTATCACGCTGGCCTAGTGCGGGCAGACTTTACATATCTTTGTAATTATTATCGAGAACTACAAAAAAGTAAGAGGTGCCAAGGGCACCCTTGGGTTTTGAACCTGTAGAGATTCGATTCGGCAGTCCGTTCCACTTCCAACTAAGCTATTGCCGCGTTTTAAAGTTAATGATAAATAGCCCAAAACACACACGTAACATCAAAAAGTCCGATATACATGTTCTGGATTTGCCATCGAACTCGCTACCACTTTATTAGCACTTCGTTTCACACGCCCTACACTAGACACATTTTTTTTATTTTCTGGAGTAGCCTTTTAAAAATATTCGCCTTTCGAGTTTCGCCACTGATTCAAGTAGTCGTTCGAAGATATTCGACTGTCGAATTTAATATTTATAACACATATATAAATTTATTTTTTCTATACTCTATGAACTTTTATTGTGTCAAATCCCATTCCTCCGTTTATAAAAGTTATTCGATTTAACTTCACGTATAATTATTAATACATAATTCTGTGGCTACAGAAACAATAGCTTTATAAAAATATTATGAACAATTTTACCTTTAGAGGCTTAGAACTATATAATACTTTGAGGATTTTTTTTATTGCTTTAAAGGAAGAGATGAGCTTGCCGTTCGCCTGATGGTAAGCGATGGCAGTAAATACAACAGTGACTACACACTGCTGCTTGGCGGCAGAAATAGACATTGCGGTGGTACCTACACAGGCGGACTCTCACATATGAGAGACATACCACCAGTAAACATACATAGACATTACAGTTATAGAAGTAATCGTGGCAAGCTTTTTTGTTACAAAACCTCTCATGTCCAACGAAAACCTACACCTTACATAATATCACTTTGGAACAAAAAACGAGTTAATCACGCAGGTTGCATTAGTTGAGACGTAACAAAAAACACGACGTTTGAGTGACATGGAAGGGATAGATGTTAGAAAAAGTTGCGGGGATAGGGCCAAGCTAACCAACTTTATCTATACGTATTATAAAACAAAATCTCCTTTTCTGTCTGTATGTTATCGATTTCCTCAAAATCTATTGAACGGATTTTTATGAAATTTGGTATGGAGATAGTGTAAGACTCTGGAAAGATTATACGCTTTCTATCTCGGGAAAATATATAGTGCGATTTTCATCCCGGAAAACTTCTTCATGCGGATGAAGCCGCGAGCAAAAGTTAGTATAAAATATTTACAAGGTCTATCATTTACATTAGCTGGCTTCTGTATAGTATTTGTGTTTACGTTTTTTAGTGAAGTGCTATTCAGTGCGCTTCTTATGTCTTCCTACGCAACACATTATTTTGATACATTAACAAGCATGTAATGCACCATCGCGTTTCATTGGAAATTTACATACAGAATATAATTCCACGTAAATTTCACGAATATAACGTAACACGGCCGTGTTTCGAGTTTAAAGTCATACCCCCTTAGTCATAGACGTTATTTATCTAAGGACGGAGCATTGCTGTGATAACAAGTCTGTTTCTCAGTGCTGACGGCATGGCAGCCTTCGCAGTGCGTATACATACGGCTGTTGTGATTGAGATTGACTTGTTATCACAGCAATGCTCCGTCCTTAGATAAATAAAGTCTATGAATAAGGGGGATGGAGAATAACGCCTCTGATGGAGTCTCCACTGTCGGAATATCATTATGCGATGCCAACACATTTATGCTTGTTTGAAACCTGACACAGGCTGATTATGAAAGGCAGAACACTTCGTGACTATGACGGGTATGGTGGTCGCTATCGGGGTTGGCTGATTCCGAAGGGCAGAACATTTCATGAGTCATTATGATAGGTTTTACATCTCGTGTATGGTGGTCGCTATCGGAGTCAAATATTTTACCACCAACTAACTGGCGTTGAACGATCTATGGTTATTTTGATGCCCTTTTGTAAGCCAGTATAATAACCACCAAACAACGTGAACACACTACAGCGTGGTGGGCGACGCCTAGGCGCGTTAGTGTCGCTTAAAAAAAATCCACCACGTGACAGTGTGCAGTGGCGTAGCTAGGCGTGGGTGAAGTCGGCCCTTACCCAGGGCCTCGTACTTAAAAGGGCCTCGCGAGGCCTCTTTAAGTGCTATTTTTCAAAACTATATGCTATTAAATATTCACCCACCGCACATTTATATTTCTTAACATCATAAATAGGTATGTCGTGTCAAAGCATGTTTGGTAAGTTAAATTTATTGGGTAGATCTTGGGAACGAAAGAAAAGCGGCCTCGTTGATGTGACTTCACCCACGTCTATATTCTCTATAGGAATTTTGAGGGTGTGTGAAGTCTACCAATCCGCACTAGGCCAGCGTGGTGGATGCCCTAATCCCTCTCAGTAGTAGATGAAGTCCGTGCCCAACAGTCAGACAGTATACAATACAGGGCTGATATTATTATTTATTGTTACACCACTGACAGTGTGCTCAACTTATTTGCCGGCTATAACAAATCTGTATAATATTATGAGCAGGTGCGTTCCCTCCGCTCGAGCGCCGTGCGCATGTCCGCCGAGAAGGGCCACGACCACTCCAAGCTGTGGGTGGTGGAGAGAGCCGTCTCCGCAGCGCTGATACCGCTCATACCGATCGCTCTGCTCATCCCGAACAAGCTGTTCGACTCGCTGATGGCGATACTCATCACGGCGCATTCGTTCTGGTGAGTTTATACACATATACATACACACATTCACACATACATACATACATACATACAAACATACAAACGGATACACCGGCGTGTAATATAGATTCCACACATAGCTACACTGCCGTGCTAAATCTTGTTTTGTATGTTGTCAGATAGTTTAAGAAATACTCATTCAATGAACTTACCTTTATAAGGGTATCTTGTTTAGAACTTGTTAAAAAAAAAACATAAAGAATTTCTCTGCCTCAGTTCTTACATACAACAATATAAAACTATTACAAAACTTCGATAATCTCGAAATAAGTTTTCCCTGACATACCGCTTTTGCACTTAGCACGGCAGTATTGGTGAAATAAGTTTTGATAAACATAATAATATGCATAAATTTTTCGCCAACAACGAACAATGCCATTGCCATATGCACAAACAACTATTGAAATCAACTAACGATCCAATTGTAATCTTCGTTCCAATTTCGAAAATAAACCAATCAAAATAAGTCTTTGTTATCGTGTCAATCTTTGTTCTGATTGGTCCATTTTTGCGATAGATTAAAAAAGCGATTGGGATCGTTTATTGAAAATGGCGGTTATTGTATTTTTAAATGGTAAAATACTTTTGTGTTACGGAATCAAACCACGAACCTCACGGTTTACAACCCAAGCTCACTGCCACTAAACAAACACGGTGCCTTATCATTATTAGTACTAACATGTTTATTTATTAAAGTGTTTTTGGATGTTATCTGTTATTGGTTTGATTCGAATGGAAAATGTATGCAGGTTTCGAAAGTTGAATGGAATGTTTTTAATTTTTTTTTTATCAGTGTCTCGTAAATCTATGTCTTTATCGAATCAACAGGAAATAGCTGTATGCAAGTAAACTTGTAAACTAAATAAGGTATTTTAAATAAAAACATATTAGGGGCGTCAGTTATACTTCACGTTATTTTGACAATGCGCAACAATTATGATTTCTGATGTTTACGCGAATGTAAGACATTGGAATGAAATTATTTTTCGGGTTTTATCGCTGTTTTTATATAATTTTCTCTCGATGTTTCGAAGACTGCAGCCTTCATGGTCATGGGGCGGACTCCAGTCTGCCTGTAAAATAGTTTTATTTCACGCAAGTAACATTTAACAAGTACGTAACGTACGGCATCACGTTTAAGACAATAGAAATTGGTAATGAGAATATCATTCCACGTTAAGGGGTTAAGATATGTGAAACTCAACTTTATGTCGACTTTGGGCGTCCTGCAAAAAATAATGTAAGCATTCCTTGTATATATTTTTCAAGAAATAAGTAGTTTAGCTTATGGTCTTTTGCACAGCTGCGATTTTTTTTCATTAAACACGATACCGTGAATGAAATCATAATTAATATCTGCCAAAAATCGCTCAACGGTAAGAATTTTACATCGTTAACATTACGATATCTCTCTGATTTACTTGAGTTAATATATTCTGAAATAATTCTATACTCTATTTTTAAATACACACTGCTTATATTTTTTTGAATACCGTTATATATAACAAAATATTCAATTATTTTTATAAACGCCTACTCAAACAACAGACAAACAACAGCTTATAGTAACAGGAAAATTTGCGGTTAAGCGCCGTCAGGCGCTCTAACAAATTGATGTCGACATCATTTCATCTAGGATAAGTATATTATGTACTAAGTAACATTAAATATTTTAAAATATTATATACACTCTATTTAAAATTAGAAAACACAAATAAGAATTAAAAATATTAACATGTGATTTGAACTTGGTCTAATTTATATTAAATGCCTTACCCTTCCATACTAAAGGTTTTTGACAAACTACAATATTTTTAGGTAACTATGTATATTTTGTCACTCGCAGTCACTCGGTTACTAAGGAAATTTCGGTGTTGCGATATATGCGAATAATTGGAATTTAGGTGTGGGTGGATGTTTGAATTATTTTAATACAAATATTGATATTATGGATCAATGGTCACTAGACAGAAACATATGTTAGATTTGGTATTGCTGGCCACCATTTTGAATATTATTATTTTGGGCTCCGTTTTAAAGTCGATACTGGACATGTTTTGGACCACAAAACAAGAGTTCAGTACACACTAGGGCCGATTTTAGACTAGCAAGTTCTCGCAGTACTATATGACATAAGAACTTTTAAACACGTTTATCTTAGCGGAAATATTTTTATAAGTTTATACAAATGCGATTTTTAATTTAGTATGGAGACAGTTTGAGACCCTGGGAAGAATAAAGGTTCCCGGAAAAATATAAAGCGTGCCTTTTATAACGGAAAACTTGAGCCCGAAAACTTTATAACGCGGGCGGAGCTGCGGGCAAAAGCTAGTATATAATATTTTCAAACGTAATTTTGACATACCTAATATTTTGATAATCAAGGATGTAATTGTACAATACCGTGTAGCTACACGTACCGCCATCTAGTTAGCTTTTGTGTAGCGCCCAAGGTCAACGCTCAAGGGCACTGGCCTCACTTCCATTCTTAATTTCACGAAGATAACGCAGCACGGCTTGTTTTGAGTTTAGCCATTTCTTTACATATTATAAAAAAAAGGCGCCGGCCAAGTCTGTCTGTTTGAACGAAATATACTTGGTTGGGAAATTGTTATGAAGATAGTTTGAGGCCCGGGAAAATATATAGTAGGCTTTTCCAGAAAAACTTTTAAACGCAGGCGAAGTTGCAAGCAAAAGCTAGTAAAATGATTTAGTAAATACGCAATAGCGAATTATGGAATACTGAGGCAAATACCACGCATTGTGACCTAAACCGTCCTCTCCCACCAATCCCACTTAATCCTATCCCACATCCCATCCAGGGGTCTCGAAGCAATGGTGGTGGAATACGTGAGGGTCCTACTCTTCGGCCCTATGATCCCGAAGGTGGCGATGGGAGTGGTGTACACCGTGACCGCTACCACGCTGGGCGGGCTGTTCTACCTGATCTTCAACGATATCGGCATGGCCAGGGGCTTCTGGAGGATCTGGAGGAACATGAAGAAGCCCAAGTGTTCCAAATAGGTTATTTGTTGAGATTTACGGACGAAATTAATAAACGATTCTAGACTGATAGGGCCAATTAGAACGAAGTTTATCCCAAAATTTGTATTTATTGTGATCCGTAATTTTCAGAATCGATCTCAAGATAGCTATATTGTTTATTAATTTCATCCGTTAGCAGGTTTTGTATGAAAGTCGACGAAAATATTCGCTGAACATTTGCCTCGCGCGGCAGCTTCGCTCAGACAACCAAACTCAAGGATTGTGACTGCAATGTAATCCTCATCAGAATCAGGCTCATGACAATCCATCATCCATGAATTAATAACACCAATTCTATATTCCAGGGGCCTTGAGGCGATAGCAGTAGACTACGTTCGAGCAAGCTTATTCGGTCCCGTAATCCCAAAAATTGCCATCGGTCTCGTGTACCTCCTCTCTTTCGCGACCCTGGGCGGCCTCTTCTACATCATCACTCACGACATCGGCCTCGCAAACTCCATCAGACAGTTCTGGTCCGTCAAGTCGGAACAGAAAGCGTAAACGATTATGGTTTAGGTCACATTCTTAGAATAATCTGGTTGTAAGGGTTGATTTCGAAAAGTACGGCCAAAAGGCTTTAAAGTTTGTGATATGTTTGAGAAATTAAGACGTATGGCGGCGTAGAGGGTGTATGGGGGGGAATGACGCACGCAAAGCGTACGTAGATGTTGCTCGGTGCTTCACGAATGGATGTGTGAGGCTGTCTCGTGGGGAATGGCCTCGCTGGAGACAACGCGAGGCACCCAAATGGTCTAGAAATTGCCTCGCGAGGCTTGTTTCTTACATCTAGTTATACAGTAGAGTGAACGCCACCGCCCGAGCGCCGCCATATTCCAATCTGACATACGTTACCGAAATGCTTTATTAGATAAAAATTATATTATATAGATAGTGTGACCAATCTATAATCAAAATATCAAAATTCAGAGTATATGGAGTACTTAAGGGTTGCAAAGCACAATAAAGTTGACATTTGGTATCACAAAAAGTATTAAATAGTTTTTGTTGTTTTTAAAACGCCGTTTCGTATCGTTCATTATAAGTGCTGTGAGCGTACATGTATGAAATTTGTGGTTAATTTATTATTAGAAATAAACAGTTGATATGTTAAATAATTGTTTTTTATTTTTATCTTAGGGGCTATTCAAGTATTACGAAACGCAATTTGGGGGGGGGGGTCTTGTAAAACGTTACGATGCGTTACAGGGGCAGGAGGGTGTTTGCGTACAAAGCGTTATGTAACATTGATTTTTTTTATTTTAAAACAATGAAGGTTTTTTAGAGATTTTCTGGTATTTGCGTAAAAAAATTGTGAGTATTCCAAAAAAATATTGTTACTTTAGAGTTACATAACTCTTGGAGGAGCGGAGGGCGTTTAGGGAAACGTTACGGCGCGTTATGTGCGAGGGGTGGGTTGGTCAAAAATTTACAAAAATTGCATTACGTAATAATTGAACGGCCCCTTTTTGAATGAAGCCGCTACAAATCAAAAGGGTATAAGTATTTAATGTTCTCATAGACGGAACCGTCAAAGCAAATTTTAATAAATCATTATTAAAAATGCAGCTCACACGATATACGATTAAATAAAGCTGAATCATTGACGTATATTCTATAGACACGAACGTCCATATAAACTATTTGTTCAATATCTGAACTAAAATGGCAGCCAGAACGACACTGTTATAACCTATTTATTCACTTGAACAAATAATTTTACTTATTTGATTAATATATTGTTACGCGCCGCTATCCTAGCCGATGACATCGGGCGTTTCCGGAAGTATTCGGCTGCGCGGGCAGGCTGGCAGAAGAGAAGATATGTCACGCGGCGACTATTCTATTATTATTCTCTCTGGCTGGACGTTGTAAAAAGAATGTCTAAAATTGTATTCTGTAATTATTTTGCTAATATAATGTTTACTGTAAAAAGAGCGTTTTACAATATTTTGTTCAAATCCAATTTCACACTTAAACTCGAGTTCTTGTATCATGAACGCCACTCCTTGCACAACCACAACCTGTAAATATTCACCATACTAAAGTCAGTTTGAATGGATTGCAGTTCAAAAAATTTTTTCACGCGGGTGGAGCTGCAGACAAAAGCAAGACATGTAAACAAAATTTTTAAGCATTTACAATGCGTATAATAAAAATAAAAAATTTAAAATATTCATTTATTCAACAATAAATATTATTTACATAACATTCTCTTCATATTCACATACAATTGTCATTCGTTATGTCTTTACGTTTATCATAAAAATATAATACTTTGTGAAAATAGAGACGTTAACTAATCTAGTATATAAAAGATTTGTGCTGTTCGGATTTTACCAAGCAAGGAATTTTGGTTAATATGCCTTGTAGAAAAAGTATTTTAGGACCCAGCCCCATCACATTCTGAGCAGCACGATACAAATATATAAGGTCAGAGGGAGCAAGCACGCCGACGGGGTAAGTGCACCTGCCCTAAAAAAATCTAAAACTATTGATGTTATACAATTACAGCAATCTTATATCTGTGCTACTAACTGAAATACAGATCCACTAAAAACATAAATGGTTCTGTTCATTTTAATACGATTTATTCGCCATCTTATTTCAAGTGTCATTTAGACCTGTAAACAGAGATGACCCCGTGAGAGATAACATCAAATCAAATCGTCCGATTTCCTTGAATGGCCATGGCATTGTCGCAAAATACCAAATATGTTTAAATTAATAAAATTACATTCTTAAGTCAGCATAAATAGAAATTATTTTGCATTAAATCCAGCTATCAAAATTTTAGGGCGCACTTTCCCCGACTGACCTTAACCTGACCAGGAAAATCTGGCTATGTTGTACAACATGGAACTTATTTCTCATAATAGCAACGTTAATTTTTAAAAAGGAATTCATTCGCAATGCCTCTCTCTCTGATTGGTTATACTTGAGTACTCATTTGTCCCTCTGTCTATGGAGCAATATAAAGTGATAACATTGTTAATGGCTAAAATATATATTTTATAAAATCGAAAATAATTATAGTAATTGCTAATAGTAATATTCATTTGGCGTCGTTTATTAAATAATTAAGTAAGTGCAACCCTGTTATGTATTCAGTTTAGGGTTAACAAAAAAAAATGCTATTGTTATAATAAAAAAAAATGGGAGCAAAGGTCCAAATGGAATATGTAACATTTTGTACAAAATCAATCCGTTAGCAAAAAATAATCCCAATACACTAGTCAAAGAGGTGTATCCTTGTTTTTCGCATCTAAATTACTTTTCCGCTACTGTTTTTATTTTTTTATCAATCAACGAAGTTTTACAGTAGCTTATACTGCAATATTTAAATAATAATATTATTTTTCTGTCCCAATAAAATGAAAATACTGAGATATAACGTAATTATATATGTTTTTTAACATAAATTAACGACTATTTTAGGGTATCAAAGATTTTCAAGATTCCTAAATAAATATTCGCCGTTCCAAGTTTCTTCGATATTTTAATATTGTGACATAGAACACTTTAGTACCAAGCTGGTATTCTCAAATAATATAGTGAAACAGCACAAACGACACATTAAAATAATTGTCGACGCTTTCATACAAAATATACAACTTGGTAAAGTCATGCGATAATGTTTTCCTACATTATTATTGATAAAACTAAGTTAAAGTTGCCAATTTGTGCACTAAATACAATATACAGCACTGCCAACATTATTGCAATAACATATTGCGATATTTTACAAGTATAGTAGTAAAAAGATAAGCTTCAATAATTACAATTGTCTCTCTTTACTCAAAATTTTATTCGTAAGGCAGAATGTAATGAATAGCCATTAAATTTGTTGATAAAAGGGCTTTGCGTATTTTTATCTTCCAAGAAACCTTAAACACTTGCTTCTTAAAATATTTAGGCCCATAAAATAGTCATACAAATAGTATTATTACCACTATTTTCATAATTATAAATTCGAAATGATAGTCCAATTTAAAACAAACTACAAAGTAACGCTGGCAACCCTACCGTGTGGTGTCAACGTTATAGTCGTACGTGCGTCTTGTGGAAGATGTCGAGCGCCTCCCACTGCTTGGTGTGGAGCAGGATGTGCGGCCTGCGCGTGCGCATGTACTGCACCGCCTCCTCGGGAGACCAGCCGTTTTTCTGAAAACAAATTAATTGCAGGTCTAAAGTATAATGATTTATGTTTGAGATCGAAATAACATTAGTTTACGGTTTACTGTTTATGTGTTTATTCTTATTGTCGACGTTTTATTAGAGTTGTCAAAATAAGTACACTCAGCCACGAGTGTAGCTGAAAAAACCCAATTCTTTTATTCACTTATACACATTAAGTATAATAAAAACATTTAATTTTTCATAGTCTAGACTAGAGTATATGTAGTTTAATTTATTGAAAAGAGTTTTTACCAAGGACACAAAAGTATTTAGGAGATTTTAACTTCGAATTTGTTCAGTTACTTTTGTGGTTGACTGTACTTACATAATGTAGGAACGGTGATCGGTGAACGGTGATATATTGCTGTATAAGTGTGCTTAATTCCGTCAATTTATTTTCAGTGGTTCACGTGTTTAATTTAAAAAAAAAATTATAACAATCATAGAATATTCTATCAACTTGACAGAAACTATCAAACGTTTGCCTCAAATCCACTGGTAATAAAAACTAATCATGATTACTATAAGGCAATCCACATACCATCATGAGGTAGCATCCGACGAGCGTGGCGCTGCGCGTGCGCCCCGCCTTACAGTGCACGTACACGCTGCCGCTGTTCACCTGCGACGCGTCGGACGGCACGCCGGACAGCTTGCCGCCGGGGGGCAGGAACCTGCAACGAAAGGAACATGGGTTTAATACTTGTGCTAAATTTCTAGAAATTTTAGGGGTGTCGGTAGTAGCGTAGCTTGCGGTAGAGTGGCCGTATATCAAGTTTGGGGTGGGGTTGGGCTGCAGAGCAGTGGGAAGTTTAATGTAGGTATATGCCAAAAAGGGCCCCGAAAGCTAGGGGCCCCTGTATCATTCATAAGGCTGTTACGGCTGTAACTGAGCCCCTAGGCGCCGGATTAAATAGGGGCCGGATCACAGTGAGTATACTGAATGTTGGAAACAATATTCATTTATCCAAATCTCACCTATTAATAAAAGTGACACCTTCGTACAACTTGTCTTGGTCGGGAGCCTCGAAAATATCAGTCGTTGCCAGCTGCAAAAATTCCACATTCTGTTCCCGCCATTTCTGAAACATATTATTTTTATTGTTTACAAAATTAACCTATGCTTATCATGTCTGGTCTTGGCAGCGTCAATGGGCTGTGGTTTGAAACGTCCAGGGGCCTTATTCTCTATAGCAGCGTTAACTCGTGTTAGGTTATTATCCTGAAACTAGCGTGGAATGCCATTCCGTAAGCCAATTTCTATTGCTTTAAACGCGACGTGGTGTGTTACGTGCTTGTAACAGACTGTCAAAATAACGTGTGGCATAGAGAATAAGGCCCCGTTGTGTCCTTATTCTAGGCCGGGTAATGCTTTCCATTAAGTTTTAACATTTCTTCGGGACTGGATACTTCAGTTTGTTGACAGGCAATTAGTAGTTTAAATTAAATCAAATCCTTTTGCAACAAGCTTGCCACACCGGGATATGCAGGTGGAAAAAACAGAAATATACCACGTTATCTGACATTTTATAATATATTATTTGAAATGATAATATTATTGAATCTAATTAGTTAATTATTCGATAAATTCTAAGATATTTGTAATTAGTAATCTAGTTTGTGTAAACCAATTTAGTTAATGTGAAAAGACCTTTGCATCATTGGTCCCGTAGCAGTGTGATGGATTTGAATCGTGAGTTTGTGGGTTCGATTCTTAGGTCAGTATAAATAAGGTCCCTTGCTTGATTCGAAAACTTCATTTGAAATGAACGAAATAGGAATTAGGGCTCGATATGAGACTAAGCTCACACTCAAGGCTCACCCCCTATGACGTCATAGGACAGATATAATTTCGGCGAAATGTGTATTAGTTACGCCTCTGCTTAACCATTCGAGAATGAAGGCATTAAGCAATTTTTTTATTATAAGATACTTATAATTATAATGATTTTCATAATTACATCTCGCTTTCGAATCTCGCTTCCATAGACTACACAACGCAACAACAATGTAGGTAACGTTAACAAAAAAAGTACATTTTTTGAATTAACATTACAACAGAGATAAGTCGTTAGGTGAACTATTGAAAGCGAACAATGCTTGTTTGTACAATATAAACAACGCTCTATGATATTATCTTAGATGACTTTTGAGGTCAAGTTATGAAAATAGATCTAACGTAGTTTTGCATAACTAGAAAATTTTTAACCGATCAAAACAGGAGGAGATTCTCAATTAGTATTCGATTTTTTCTTAAATGTATTTACACCCATTACTCTGAGATTTGTAGTCTGATTTGCACGATTCCTTCTTTATTTGCTTACGGAATTTCGTGAAATGGTTCCATTACAATATAATATTTGTTTTGAGTTATTTTTTTTATTTTTTATATAACTAGATGACGAGACGAGGAGGCCATACACCCAAAGAACAGCTTCGACAGAATCGAGGACACTCTAGGATGTAGGACAGCCTACTACTACCTGTATTATTGGAACTAAGAGGCAATATAGTCAAATCAGTGTGTTACGTGCCCTCTTTTATTGAAGGCTATTAAAGGTTCATACCTTCTGTAAATCCGAACCTTTGTAAGTACAACCGTTCACTTCTTGTTACGACCACTTTGATAGCACCTAAGTGATGTTAAGATTTAAAAAGTCTTTCTCTTAACAAGACTAAAGCAGACTAATGGGTAAGCCAGTGCTTCTGGGAGTTTAAAAGGAGTTCAGATTGGAATTACCAATTTGAATTTGTATTATTGGAACTACCAATATCAAATCTGCTGTGAATAAGCTCATCCAGTAAGCATAAATGTCTACATTGTTTCTCTTCTACTTTAATCACCGAATTTTCCGAGGAAAAACGAAATGAAGTTTGCCACGACACATTTACTTTTATTGTTTTTTTTTTATTTGGTTGTGTGTGTGTTTTTTCTTATTAAGAGTTGTTTCTTTTTTTTATTATTATGAAATCATCATCATCATCATGGTGCTTGTTCAAATATATGACTATAATATGATGGTTACCTCTGCGTCGTTGGAGAATATCTTCAGCTCGTACGTCTCGTTCATGGACACCACGCCTTTCACGTTCTCTTCCTCCTTCAACTGCAAAGAATTACGAACACCATTAAGACACAGGTACATAAAAACAATAAAAGTAATTTAATCGAGAACTATTGCGGTTGTCATTTCCTTTTTACTTGGTAGCGTAGATTTTTACTATTTAGAATAATTACATAAAAAAAAAATCATGCTCTTTTCTCTTTTCAGAGGGTAGGCAGAGGTATAACACGTCCACCTTTCGCCAGTCATTATCTTCTTATCTTATCTCGTAACAGGAGGTAATTTTGAGTCATTTACCATCTACTGGGCAAAATTCCATTCCTCAAGCTGATATTGAGTAGAAAAACCCAATGTCACTTTCGCGACCCCGAAATGAAATACAATAGCAATTCCTAATCTATACTATTATATAAAGCTGAAGAGTATGTTTGTTTGTTTGTTTGAACGCGCTAATCTCAGGAACTACCGGTCCAAACTGAAAAATTCTTTTTGCGTTGGATAGCCCTATGTTCGTGGAGTGCTATAGGCTATATATCATCACGCTATACCCAATAGGAGCGGAGCAGTAATGCCTAATCTCAGGAACTACCGGTCCGAACTGAAAAATTCTTTTTGCGGTGGATAGCCCTTTGTTCGTGGAGTGCTATAGGCTATATATCAACACGCTATACCCAATAGGAGCGGAGCAGTAATGGCTAATCTCAGGAACTACCGGTCCAAACTGAAAAATTCTTTTTGCGTTGGATAGCCCTTTGTTCGTGGAGTGCTATAGGCTATATATCATCACGCTATACCCAATAGGAGCAGAGCAGTAATGGCTAATCTCAGGAACTACCGGTTCGAACTAAAAATTCATTTTGTATTGGATAGCCCTTTGTTCGTGAAGTGATATAGGCTATATATCATCACGCTATGACTAATAGGAGCAGAGCAGTAATGGCTAATCTCAGAAACTAGGAGTTTGAACTGAATAATTCTTTTTGTGTTGGACAGCCCTTTGTTCCTGGAATGCTATAGGCTATATATATCGTCACGCTATGACCAATAGGAGCGGAGCAGTAATGAAACATGATGCAAAAACGGGGACAATTTATTAGTTTTGAGAGCTTCCGTTGCCTGCGCTGCGTAAACTGTTAAAGTTATGCAACAATAATGTATGACGGGATTGTTCCTCTTAAAAAGTTCTACAAAAATATATCATAAAACAAAGTCCCCCACTGCATCGGTCTTCCCGAACGTGTTAAACTCAAAAACTACCCAACGTATTAGGATAAAATTTGGTATGGAGACAGTTTGAGACCCTGGGAAGAACATAGGCTCCCGGGAAAATATATAGCGTGACTTTTATAACGGAAAACTTTAGCCCGAAAAACTTTATAACGCGGGCGGAGCCGCGGGCAAAAGCTAGTATATAATAATTATTAGGAATCGTTTTCACCCCTTGACCTTTGCTTTTCATTTATTATCGCTTCGTATATTGTCAATAAATGCATTTTAGAGTTCCTATTCGTATTTTGAAAGAGTGTAGAATGTCTTGAAATTCTTATTAAAAGGAAAATACGCGTATCATGAACCGGCGGGAATACACAATATATTGAAGAAGGTGGAAGAAGCGAGTATGCCACAGACGGGCAAAGTGGCAAGTTACTTCCTATCCTTAAGGCTTGATATTATGTATCAGGTCCTTAGGACAAACAGAGCGCCCGCTCCTGGTGCTAAGTTATAAGGGCATATGTGTTATTTATTATTTAAAATTGATAATCAATTAATATAGGGGAGTTCGCCCCGTGACTACGAAGGCTGCAAAGTCTTCAAAACGTCAGAAAATTGTGATATAAAAACCGCAATAAAATCCGAAAAATAATTTAATTTTAATATCTAACATTCGCCTAAAGATAAGAAATATATAATTTTCATAAAAATGTATAGAAATGATTGACTAAGTGAATTAGTACATGTCCTTTGTTACAAAGCGTGACACTGAGTTTATCTATATTGTTTGTTCACAGATGTCGTATTTACATATTCTCTTTGAAATGGTATTTAAAATCATTTTGACATAGTTATATTATCATGTTTCCAATATCAAAAAATACATTATATTTCACAATTCTGAGGTGATAGAACCAAATTCAGAATTTCGTGTTCTTAAACGGATGGTGTATTTTTTATTCTAAGCACGGCTTCCTGTTATGTTTAGGACCATTTCCCTCAACCAATGAATTAAAAAATTCAATAAGAAATTACACAACCTTGCATAATTTC
>NC_051127.1:6059690-6083497 GCF_014839805.1 Manduca sexta | reverse complement strand
TATCTAAATAATTTGAATTGTGCGTTCAAATATTATTGTTTAGAGTGTTTGAAGTTGTCTTAGAATGTCGTGTTGAAAATAAAAACTAGGAAATAATGCAAAATGCCTCGAAGCCCGAATACCAGTGTGAGTGATTTTATGCTACTTTGAGAGTTGGAAATTATGCTTTAATTTTAAAGTGTTTGAGTCTCGGATAGATCGGTTTATTGGGCTTAATTACCAGTTATAAAGTTGTGGTTAACTGTGGCAATTCATTAGTTAGTCTATTTTCAATATGTATCATATTATATTACAGAAGCCCAATTCTGTGTCCTGACGTTAATTCCTTTAAAATAAAGTTGATTTTCGATGCATAAATTTCCGATTGAAAACCCAACATTCTAGCATTTTTTTCGAAACGGTAGTGACTGCACTGAACCTTATATAAGCCTTGTATTATACTTAGTAATGTCCATATATCGCATCTTTAGAATTATAATGACGCAAGTGCAAAAACCGTTAAATCCACAACATTTAAAAGGTGATAAACTATCGAATGCATATCTCCTTCGTGTAGTTACCGAAAGGATATTATGTCGATGGATGTTGCTTCCCTTGATGACTAAATGTTCCAAGTACCGACGACCTAGTTCCTATCGGAGGTAGGGGAGGCCTGTGTCCAGCAGTGGGACTATATAGGTACATAATATAGGGCTATATAATAACACGTATTTACTCACACTAAGCCACTGTAAACTATTCATGTGTTATAACTGTTGAAGTAGCTTATTCCAAATTTAAAACCATTTTGTTATCCTAGCTGAGCATAGTACAAAAGTCGCCGAGGGTGAAGAAATCTCCAAAACCGAAACAGGAAGACGTATCGCCGAAAAAGAAGGACAACACCATCAGGTCGTACCTGGTGCCGCCCAGCTACCCGAACCAGGGCGTGGTGTACGTGTCCAAACATGTCAGGGAGAACGAATTGCGCAAACTCAATAGCTTGAAGGAGGACCTGCATAATGTCAAAGTGAGTATCAGTAGCATAGCTTGCCGTAGTGGGGCCCTATATATTTGTTGGGGGCCCTTCAAGTCGGTGCGAACTTTGGAGCGCCTGCTTAGTTTAATGTAGGTACGGGCCAAGAGGGGCCCCAAAGCTCGGGGGCCCCATATCACTGATACGGCTGACACGGCGGTAGATACGATTCTGGTGAGTATATCATCATCTTGTATATGGAAAAGTGTGTGGATATTTAGTCAGAAAAATATTTATAATTTGATTATTTTGATTTCCTACCAAGGCAAATGAGCTATCGACTTACCTGATGGTAAGTGGTAAGGGGTCACCGTCGGCCATGAATGCCAGTTATACCAGGGCACGGCCAAACCGTTGCTACAATACTGTAAAAAAATGTCGTAGTTTGTTGATATAGAGGCAGAAACTGCTAAACGAATTTTGTTGAATTTGCCATACAGATTACAGATAGGTAGTTCTGATTACAATACAACAGCGAAGTCATCACCAACTGCACCATTAAAACTGACAAGTAACGAAAAATAATGTGACGTATTTTATTACTGCTACATAAGGATCTTTTTGTAGAACCTCCTGGAACAAATTGACATCAATACGCTACCCGATGGCGGTGTGAAGTACATAGAGCGTCTCACGGGACTCGAGGCGGAGGTTCGACGCCAGGGAGACAAGGTCGCCAATATGATCGTAGAGCCAGGTATGCTCCTGTTTCTTCTTCATTATAATAAGCTAGTTTTACTCTTCAACCTTTACGTGTGTTCGTCATCTACTATCATATGTCAATTACCTTACTCTTTTTTCTCTCTCCCTTTCTCTTTTCTTTCTCTTTCTCTTCTTATCTTGACTTTCCAACTTATTTTATCTAACTCTTTGGCATTTCATGGTATTCTTGAAATTATTTTTTTTTCACATTATAAACATAATTTATACATATTTTAGAGAACCCAACTGTCGACGATGTTAAGAACGATGGCTTCGAAAAGGGTCTCACTTGGGACGAAATACAGAAAGCCAGTAATGCGGTGCAACCCAGGATGTTCGGCAAACAAGGTAAATGCTAATTGTTTATATATTGTTATATCATTTGTCTTTTAGATGTGTATTTATGCAATTGTAACACGTAGGTACTATCAAAAAAAAATCCGAAATGTGTTATTGTTATCTATTTTTTATTTGTGGTACCAACAGCCTTTCATGAACATAGCTATAAATAGTGTAATAATTAAAGATTAGTACTTATACATATTATTTCCGTCATCGCAGCGATGTCGACTCACATGGCCGAGCGGAACCTGATCCTGGAGCGGCTGCGCGACCTGCACGAGTCCCTGGCGTCGCGGCCGCCGGAGTCGGAGCTGGCGGCGGCGCCGGCGGGCGTGGCCACGCGCCTCATGCCGCACCAGCTGCACGCGCTGGCCTGGCTGCGCTGGCGCGAGACGCAGCGCCCCGCCGGCGGCATACTCGGTACGCATTACAAACTATACACTGCGACAGCGCCGGCGGCATGTCTTACCATAGCCATATTAAATGTAATGAATGTACCATGTAGAATGTCTTATGCACCAATAGAAGAGACAAGATTGAAACATACATATAAAGTTAAAATCATTACCATTTCGTGCTTCGTCATAGTCGAGTAATGGGATATGTAAAGGCAAACCATTTTATTACTTGTAGAACATTATCTGTACACATAAAAATTGTATCCTTATTCTGCAACACCATGTATAATCGAACAATCTGATACATACAGCGGACGACATGGGTCTCGGCAAAACGATAACAATGATATCGCTGATAGTGAGCGACAAGGAGAAGAACATAGACGATGATGACTCCGACGACGAGCGACCTGGGAAAGGGGGCAAGTGTGAGTACACCCTGTATATAACGAGAGATATATATCTATAAAACTGATATAGAAATCTTAATGTAATTCTATATATTGTCCTTTTTTAATATTTTCATCTACAAATATGTTTTTTCAAGTAACTTTGGTAATTGTATTTGCATTTTAAAAAACTATTTAGATGCACTACACATACGCAGTCAACTATATTATAGGTATATTAGTGAGAATATTTGGTAATGATAAAATCGGTAATGATAAATGAGGTTATGGGAATGATAAAATTATGTTGATAATAATTATTCCAGTGCATTCCGGAGGCACGCTGGTCGTCTGCCCAGCATCCCTGATGCAGCAGTGGGCCGGGGAAGTGACCCGGCACTGCGCCCCGCATGCCCTGCGCGTGTTGTTGCACCACGGACCTTCGAGACCCACGCAGCCGCAGCGACTCGCCGGGTACGACCTCGTCGTCACCACGTATAACATACTGCAGAGGGAGGATGAGAAGGTACTGTTGACTGATTTTAATGTAAAAGCCTATTCGTGAGAATGGTGATGTATCTGTAGTTTGTTATTATTGTTGATCATCATACACATTCACGATTTTAAATCCCTTAAAGGTAGACAAAGGCGTAAAGAATAGGTACACTTACTTTTCGCCATGTGTATTTCGTGTCATGATGTGCCATGGTGAGCCTCTCGATATCGTAGTTCATGTCGTCGTCGGTTGACAATAATTTGCTACACAGTTGAGTAAAATATTATTGTCATCGTTCACGATTAATAAAATCAAGAAACTGCTATTAAAAAAAATTATAGTAATGTAAGACTTATGAACCAAATTCATTTACATTTTACAGTAGTGCATAGAAGCTTTTGTTCTTTTGGGCTACATAGTGATTCATTGACAATATTGGTCGCAGACGGGCGTGCTGATGCGCCTGCGCTGGCGGCGCGTGATCCTGGACGAGGCGCACATCGTGCGCAACCACAAGGCGGCGACGTCGCTGGCGGTGTCGGCGCTGCGCGCGCGGCGGCGCTGGTGCCTGACGGGCACGCCCGTGCAGAACAAGGACCTCGACCTCTTCGCGCTCATCAAGTTCCTCCGGTGCACGCCCTTCGACGACCTTACGGTGAGTCCTTGCTCTTCAGAACAATACTTCTCAACTACCTATTGATTTCTCTATCTATACACCTACCCATGAAAAAACGTCATGTTATGTATATAAATTTCATGCAAACAGAATAGCCCTGAGCTTGATTTTCGATACATCATCATCCATATAATATTCAATCAAGGTCGCCACCCCAATTGTAATAACCAGGTGGTCGCGGTCCTTCCCATGATATATTTTCATTTTCAAGATCGATCCAAAACAGCGATTAGTATTCTTTATTTATATCGACAACAAAAAATTTAACATTTCAGATGTGGAAGAAATGGATCGATAATAAGAGCTTGGGCGGGCAGGAGCGGCTGAGTACCGTGATGCGGTGCCTGCTCCTGCGCAGGACCAAGCAGCAGCTGCAGCAGCGAGGACAGTTGTCGTGTCTGCCTGAACGTGACACCCACCAGCGACACGTCACGCTCACCAAGCAGGAAATGAACGTCTACCAAAAGGTATATTATGGACTGTTGATAATGCAGCCCCAACATGGGATGCGAACCTTGGACACCAATGCGATAGCAATACCGCACAAGCAATATAACAATGACATGCCTCCTTGCTTTAATACTCAGCTACTAACAGTTTTATTATTATGATCTCCAAATTTGTAGTTCACTTTGAAGTCGCCAACGGAAAACTTGCTTTCTATATACTACACACGTAAACAAACGCTAGTTGCAACTTCACAGCTAACTTAACGATTGATAGATTTCCAATAAATACAAAACTGTTTCTTCTCCAGGTGTTGGTGTTCTCCAAGACGCTGTTCGCTCAGTTTCTTCACCAGCGCGCGGAGAAGAACTCGGATGCGCTCGGCGTCATTCAGCCCGACAAGGAGAGCGACTACAACAAGATGCACAAGAAAATGATCGCCTTGCAAGGTAATATACCGTGAAACGGGGGGAATAGCACTTAGAAGGTGGAACAGAGAAAAAGAACGAAACTCATATTGAGCTTTATTCCCAGTTAGATAAAGCAACTTTTTTTACGAGCATGGCAAAGTGACATTGCACTTGATGGTAAAAGAAGTGGGAGATAGAGTATCGACTTATTTATTCTCATTTTTCTATTGATGTTTTGAGGTATTGTACTATTTTCCACTGCTAACCCAGTTCTATCATCGGTCTTCTCATAACCTACACATACCTCTGAAATTCTCATGGAGAATTGTTTAGGTATATAGGTTTCCTTAGGATGTTTTATTTGGTTAAAGCGAGCGATAATCAATAAACAATACACACATAACTTGGGAAGGTCAGAAATGTGTGCTTTGGTTTACGAACCTGCGGGCTTCGTCTCAGTAATCTGTGCCATTCCGAACTAGGTTATCCCACATTTTACTTATACCCCTGGTGGGGTATATAGAAGCGTAACTGGTACACCCACATTACGCCATGTTATTGGTCATATCGGGCACGAATTCCATATTTCGAGTTGATACTGAGTAGAAAATCATTACTCGACGAGGGAATATAACTAGAGACCTCAGGTCTTCGGTCATGCCATAATGTAATTCCACCATTGAGGCAGTCTTGTACTTGAATAATATTTAATATTTTTTAATTCTTTCCTTAAGGTGCCAAACCAGTAAAATCCCACGAGATCCTGGTACTCCTGTTACGTCTGCGGCAAGTTTGCTGCCACTGTGGACTCATAGCGGCCATGCTCGACGAGGAGGGCGCCGGCGAGGTGGAGGAGGACCCTGCAGGGAAGGACCTCCTCGCCGAACTGAACAAGCTATCACTCGAGGACTCCGCCAAGAAGAGAAGGGTGAGTAGCAGTAGAGGCTGTGGGCTGATGGTATGCATAGTGGTGATGGTATCGCCATTTGTTGTGAAGTTGCCTGCTGTTGCTTATGGTATACTGTGGAAACCCACTCATACACTATTACGCATTAAATTTTATTAGCTGATAGTATGGACATGTTTAAACTTTAGTGCTATGTGAAGTCCAAAATGGTCCAATAGTTTAAATTTAGCAATTGTCTTTTATATCCAGGGTTACCTGTACACGATTGACTGTATATACAATACGCCACAACTTATATATACGCAAATTTACCACTAGAATTCCATTTTCAGTCACCATACTGAATTAATAAATTTTACCTCTTTTTATGCAGAGTGGTCAAAATCACGAGCCTGAGGAAGAGGAGGGACCTGAGGAGGGCACCACGGCAGCCGAGGCGATCAGATCCGTGCTGTCGCCAAACAACCCGGTGTTCGAGCTGGACAAGCCCTCGTCCAAGATACAGGCTGTCATGCAGTGCCTTAATGAGAACGTGTTTGTTAACAAAGGTGAGTTTAAAGTCTACCTTTTGCAGGTGAGATAGCGATCACCTTTTATAACTTTCGATAGGTAGAGGCGCATGCCTTTTGGTTTAGAACCTGTGGACGTTCATGTTGGCAGTCTATTCCACTCTCAATTAGGTTTTTTTAATACAGACCCCACAGTTCACACCGGGGGGACAAGCGAATGGGATACTACGAACCCCACGGCTTAACGACTGCGAGGCCCTGGCGGAAGAGAGAAAGGGGAGAAATAGGGGGAAAGAAGTGGGAAGGAAGAGGAAGTAATAGGATGGGCGGAGAGGAAAGGGAGGTGAATTGTTCTACGAGTCTCTGTCAGACCCCCCATGTGAACTTGCAACCATGGGGGTGTAGGCATCACCTATAGTGTGCCTAGGTCCGCGACATAATGTCCCCCGTGCATGGGCGTGCATTCGGTGTGGAGACCGAGCGCACAAGAATTGCCTCGGGGGGGTCTCAATTAGGTTATCTAGGCTCGTTCCCAAGGTAATAGTATAATCCAACGTGTATTGTGCAGGTCACAAGGCGGTGGTGGTGTCGCAGTGGACGTCGGTGCTGCGGCTGGTGGAGCGCGAGCTGGTGCGCGTGCGCGTGCGGTGCGTGACGCTGAGCGGCGCCGTGCCCGTGCCCGCGCGCCCGCCGCTCATCAACGCCATCAACGATCCCAACTCCGATGTTAGGGTACGTTGTATACATTGTGCAGGCAGCAGGACACAAGGCGGCGGTGGTGTCGCAGTGGACGTCGGTGCTGCGGCTGGTGGAGCGCGAGCTGGTGCGCGTGCGCGTGCGGTGCGTGACGCTGAGCGGCGCCGTGCCCGTGCCCGCGCGCCCGCCGCTCATCAACGCCATCAACGATCCCAACTCCGATGTTAGGGTACGTTGTATACATTGTGCAGGCAGCAGGACACAAGGCGGCGGTGGTGTCGCAGTGGACGTCGGTGCTGCGGCTGGTGCGCGTGCGCATGCGGTGCGAGCGTGTACGCTTATATACGGGTTTATTTGTGAATAATATACACTCAGACTCAAATCTAGCTGAAATTTAAAACTTCGTATCTCCTGTAGATGCAATATTTTTTTGCGTGAAAATATCTTGTTTAGGAAACAAAGACTATAGGCGATATGTGGATTTGAATTTATGATATTTTATAGCTATTAAAACAAAAAATTACTTTCATGACCTATTATTAAATTAGCCTTTAGTCATTTATTTTAATATCACACCTAATTTCAAATTTTTCCTCAAACCCATAGGTGATGCTACTATCCTTATGCGCGGGCGGTGTCGGTTTGAATCTGTGCGGGGCAAACCACCTGTTGTTACTGGACCCCATTGGAACCCACAGCTGGAGGAGCAGGCGCAGGACCGCATCTACCGCGTGGGACAAACCAAGCACGTGCACATATACAGGTAAGTAACTATATAGGTATACATCTAAGCATATCATAAAATCATAGATTTTCCATGCTATATTAATACTAATATTAGCCCTGTATGATATCCACTGTTGGACACAGGCCTCTACTACTGAGGGATTAGGCCTTAGTCCACTACGCAATCCTATGTCGGATTGACAGATTTCATATACACTCAAAAAATTTATAGAGAAATTCTCAAATATGCAAAAAATACTAAAACCCGGTATGAATAATAAATGGAATATAAAACATTTTTTTTAAAATTGTTATTCGTACGCATATCGCGCAAAAGCCACTCATTGAATTCAGAATGTAATTACTGAAAGTTTGAAGCTTAATTATAAGTAACATTTAGTGTTCTTTCATCAAATCCGAGCCATAGAATTAAGTTATAAAATTTTTAAGTATAAGAAATCATGCAACCAGGCGGCGCGCCGTTCGCACCGATAGTAACTCGACACAAACAAATTTGCGTTTTATAAAACTCGTTAAAACGTTTATTTGCCTCAAACATACCAACCCCGTTATTTTAGTAAGGCTAAATAAAAGGGCCTAATGGCTCGCATCCTCTCGCATCATGGGACGGAACACACTTGGCGAAAAGTGGATGCCCTGGTTACGCCTCTGCATACACCTTTGGGGATAAATACACAATGTGTGTGTGTTTAAATAAAAACCCAAAAATCCGAAAGAATCTAGAATATTCTCAGTCTGCACTCGCAGTTACATTATATTAATGTAAGTGATGACAACCGATAGAAGTATTCATTATGCGGTCGAGGCGAGCGACGCGACTATTTTGCGATAAAGGTAAGATATTATTTTGGTTCGAGGGCGTCCCTAGGTAATAAGGAATCGTAGCAGTTTCATTGAAGACGTTATTATACACTAGCGACCCGCCCCGGCTTCGCACGGATGCAATGCTGATACTAAATACACTACAGAAAAACTGTGAACGTTGTATATAAAAACATAGCGGTCCGCTCCGGCTTCTCACGGTTATAACATAACAAAATAACAGTATTTCTCCACTATTTAATGGATGTTATTATACATATAAACCTTCCTCTTGAATCACTCTATCTATTAAAGAAAAACCGCATCAAAATCCGTTGCGTAGTTTTAAAGATTTAAGCATACAAAGGGACATGGGGACAGAGAAAGCGACTTTGTTTTATACTATGTAGTGATCATTTCACGCACGAAGAAGCCCACTGCGATCCCTAATCCTTTGCAGTGTGTGTGCGCAAGGTAGCAATAGAGGTAGCATAGAGCACACGCACACTACGATGGATAGCATCCAAGCTGAAGGTTGGATCAGTCCCCTTTCCCCACTCAAAGAGTCGTGCGGCGCGTCTTCGTGGGTTGAATAATCTATAATTGTCGTTTTCAAGAAACGATCTTAATCTCAATCTTTAATCCAATTCCGAGAATGAACCAATTGAACTAACCCTTTGGTAACAAAAAAACCTTTGTTTTAAAATTTACTTTTTCCATAATGCTGTATAATAAAGATGTTCTTTCGCCTCTCAAAGGCGCCGGAAGACGTGGCACGAAAGCTCGTAAACAGATTTCCTTATGTGACGTGTCGGTGTAATTCAGTGGAACGCGCCAATTTTCCTGCGGCGTGCCGACGACGTGATAATTTCCATCGCATCCGTTGCGCGGTGACCACGAGCTGTGTTTTAGTGAGACTCTCCTTATTTAAGTTTGTACGATGTATTTGCTAAATACATTATTTATTTGGTTCGGGGATAAAGAGTATAAGTATACATGAATATAAGTAATAAAACAGATATAAAATAAAACAATTCATAGACGTGTTACTAAGAGGGAGTAGATCTATTTTCGGTAATAGAATTTAGATTTCAGAGTTGATTCTCTATTTGGACCTCACTCCGTTTACTCTCAGGTGCAGTCTGGTTACTTTACTGTGCCAATTAAAATAACAGTACAGCCTACGCAGCAAACATTCTGAAAACTAAATTTAAACTAAGTTTTAATTTAAAGCAGTCTCTGTTAAAACAGTCACATTCGCATTATATTATTTAAAACGTAATAATAATCTACCTATCCTGTTTTACGTACCGTCATATTTATAGTCGATTCGGATTGCGAACTGAAATGCTTCTATCTAATAATAATAAACGTTTCAGTAACCTTCTGTCCCATCTGGATAAACGCCATTTACGAAAAATACATCGTTGATGGATACAAATAATAGCTTTGAATGCTTTTACGCCTCAAATTAATGAATGATCTAATAGGTTTTGTACATTATTTAATATATGACGGAAAATAAAAGGAAAATATTTTTTTCTGTGAAGTAATATCGAAATTGATTGACAATAAAACCGTTAAATTTTTTTATTGTTGTGAAAAAAGTGGGTTCGTGGTAGAGCCATTCGGTGACGTCACAGTTTGCAATTTATGTTTTTGACAGCTCCCCTTTCCACCAAACTTCAAAGCATTATAACATATTGCGTGGGTTTTAAAAAAGTCTTGTCCGTAAGATTTTGGATGATATTTATGATAAATGTATTGAACGAAGTAGTCAACTACCCAGTTGATGTCTTATGTGAATCTTTATAATTTTATTTAATACAATATGTATTAGAGATTTTGTTTTATAATGTTAAATTATGGTGCCCCTCACATCGGCCATTGTCATTTCGTTGTTTGAAAGTCATTGTGAAACGCACACATTAAAACCGATGCCAACTATTTTCATTGGTGTTGTGCGCGGCATTTAAAGAATTTGGCTAAAGTTTTTATATTAGTTTACGCACACACGTTCATGCTAATTGACATGATTTTTAAACAATTACAATTGCGCGTTACATGCACTCTGAGAGCGCTGTAGTCTTGTTTCTTTGTCCGTTTTTTTATGGTTTAAAAACAATATTGCGTTCGTTTCCTTATTTTATAATGTAAATTTAAGGGGCCGGAGATATTTAAGATGATCAAATTGAAGTTTATTTTACTACATAAAAAACAATTTATAAGATAGATCATATCTGCTGGTGGTAGGATATATTTTATATCCGCCCGAATAACGACCACAGTACACAGGGTGTTAGAACCGCCATAGTGGCTCACATAAATGTCGCGTTCGGGATCAGCTTGTGTCTATTCAAAAGCCCGTAATAATTATGACGACTGTCTAGGGGTAATCATATCTCGTCAGTCAACATTCTATTGGATTCCACTCTACTTACTATCAGGTGCAGAGGGGTCACATTGTCGTCCACGTTAAAAAAAATCTCAGATTATTTCTTTCAGTATTTAAACACTGTTGTGTCCTTCCTGGCCATAATACGTACATCCAACGTCACTGGGTGATGAGTGCAATGCAGTATGACATTACCGACAGTAATTCAAAGTTCTGGATGATTACGTTCATAGCTAAGCGTGGGTTGATAGACGAGTGATACACTAATTTCGTCTTTCAGTCTATAAAAAACATTTATCTGTAAAAAGAGGTTGTATGTATACAAAGAGTTCTAAGATTATATAGAGCGGGCATTGGGAAGATTGTCATACAAAAATTTTGCGCTTATGTGACGGCTACTGAGTCTACAGTGAAATAGCATATCAATGTAAAATACTTCATATTTTTTCCACATGATTTTCACGTTTTTAATGCGAATATTAGCATATTTTCTGTAAATATTAATATCTAAGGACGCTGTGATATGTTGTCACACGGACATTTCAAATAACACAGCGACTTATTACCAATTAGTAATAACTTTTGGAGCAAAAATTGGCGCTAATGTCCGGTCTATGACTAACTATATAGTTTAATGTCTTTGTATGTATATGACTTCTGTTTTCAATAAACGATTCCAAACCGTATTTTCGATTCATTGCAGAATGGACCAATCAGAACAAAGTTTTTTTTAACGTGCTTCCAAATGCCTTTGATTGGTTTCTTCTCGGGATCCGATCGGGGATTAAGATTGAGATCGTTTATTGAAAATCACCGATAATGTGGTGAAAAAAGAACTAAATTACTAGCAGATAAAGCCAACATGATAATCAGAATTTTCATTTCCGTAATAATTTGTAGTGTATATTTTAGCATGTGTATATTTGTATGTATATTATAGCTTTTTTATCTGGGAATGATATCGGACATAAATTTCAATCCGCCATTTTACGGTTTTAGCGGCGATAGCCTAGTTGGTTGTGGAACGGACTGCCGAGACGAATGTTCACAGGTTCAAATCCCAAGGACACACACCTCTGACTTTTCGAAAAAAAAATATGTGTGTATTCTTTATGAATTATCGCTTGCTTTAACGGTGAAGGAAAACGTCGTGGAGAAACCTGCGTACCTGAGAAATTCTCTATAGGGATTTTCGAGAGTATGTGAAGTCTACCAATCCGCACTAGGCCAGCGTGGTGGACCAAGGTCTAATCCCTCTCAGTAGTAGAGGGGGCCCGTGCCCAACGGTGGGACAGTATAAAATACAGGGCTGATATTATTATTTTTGTATGGTAATACCAACCCGTATTCTCTCATCCCCAGGTTCATGTGCGTGGACACAGTGGAGCAGGCCATCCGCAAGCTGCAGCAGGCCAAGCTGGACCTGGCAGACAACATCCTCACCGGCGCGCGGCACACCAACGCCTCCAAACTCACCATCGAGGACCTCAAGATGCTGTTCAATATGGGACCTCAGTAGATATTCTCTAGACATTTCGGACCGGCCGCCTTGTTAGATTGGTGAGGACAATGGCTGCGAACTTATGCGAGGCTCTCGATAGGTCTTTTTGCTAAAGGAGCGTAATTTTTTTTGGTTCCTTGCAAGCGCTTGGGCGGTTCCTCAGTTCTCCACACCTCTTGTCAATCGACACTAGACACTACTCCGCTTACCATCAGGTGTAATAGTGGCACTAAGACATGGTTAAAACAAATACCCTAACTCTCATTTAGACAGCTCTATTATGGCTAGGAATAATATTACGCAATTATTGCATTAAAAAATTGCCCCGTCTGAATGAGCAATGGCGGAGCAATTCTTGCCCTTGTTGATTACATGAGACAGATGTTATTGCCAGCAATAATTGTTCCGTCTAAATGAGGCCTTAGGGTGAGTACTGTGCCATACATTTCAGTAATTGATTTGGTGGTCCTGTTTAGGGCAGTTTGCCATAAAGCGAGGATCCTACTCGTCTAAGATATTTTAATGTTCGCAGAGGTTTTACTTTGTCAGATTTCGTCTGTTGGTCATGCCCACCTGCGATACCAATAATGTTAAAATGTATATTTTTAAGTAATATGTAATTTTGCCTTGTCGAACATACTACTCGGTGAAAAAATACACATACCTAGTGGATCTACTCCCGATTCTTACGTTGAAGAAAGAAAAAAAAATACCTTTCAGTTTGAAATTTATCATATCAAAAACGAGAATAATTACGTTTTAGTATTTATATATTATGTGTAAATTAGTTCCAATTATTTGAAAGTAATTCCACTTTACCCAATTGAATTGTATTTTTTGTTTTAAATGTACAGTTCAACATGTTGTGAGTAGGTAGTCGAGTCAACATGGGTCCCGTAATGAACGTTTTTGTAATTAAACTCTCTCAGTCTACGAGTCACTACGAGTTTTATTCGAATTCCTCCGCTGTATGTGTTTATACAAGAATCAGCTTTGCTAGGTGCGACTACCGATTGCTTTGTGTGCAAAGTGCAAGGCCGCCATTAGAAAATTAACTAATTACGTTTATAAAAATAAATGCACGCACTACCTCAAAAACCGTTTTATAAACAGCCGATTCAAATAAACTATCCTAACCCAGAATCTAACCGTAACCTGCGCGTTAATGTTGCGAATAGCGAACTTACAAGACCAATCAAACAACAAACAAACTTTAGTCCGATTGGTCCATTATTGCTATGGATCCGAACGGATGCAGAGGAATCATCCATTAGTACACATTATTGAAAAAAAATCCGTGCTCTACACACACAACGGACCTCTACACTGTGCGTCGTTTAAACCTGTTGTAAGCCGTTTCGGGTCATGCGCCCTGGTAATGCGCATTCGTTTGACAGCGTGACGTAGCATTTAGGGATTATTTTTATGAATGAATTTAAATTTTATATTTACTGAGATGAATAAAATACATCATATTTAAATATTCCTTCATAAAAAATAAAATACGATACCTTACGAATGAATAAAAGTTTTACCAGCCTTCATAATAACTTGGGTAATTTTACTGACTTACTGTTTGCATACATATAAATTTATAAACTGCCTGGATATAACTAAATATAAATTGTCACTTCTTTCTGTTATTCGTTAAAAATTAAAAATCTTGTTCTCCTGAAGATTCGTGAAAATCATATTCTGCTCTTATACCTTGACATTAACATATATACAAATAATACGTTCGTCGCTAGTTGTTATTTGTCTTGGACTTCATTGGACATAACATCAGGCAATCTCTGTCGCGTAAGACAACTGCCTACTCTACGACAGTACTCGGTATAAGCAAAGGAAGTCAATTATTCATACTACGTGACAACCACACTTATATTATGTCTGGCTGGCTGTTGGCGCCGCTTCTCCTTTCACTGGCACGCAATTAAGTACACGTCGCACTGCAAACGACGATATCGATTACTTCCGCATTCTTGAAATGCATTCCGGATAAAGTACTAAAAATTTTCTATTACGTATTTTTTCAATTATAATATTCAATGAGGTAGTAAAGGATACGCATGAATATATCTTGAGTGTTTATTGTTAACGTCTTGCCGAGTAAACTTGTCCACTCCAAGTTACCAGGTAGAATTGCTGTAACGTTCTTCGCCTCCCTTCGCCGGTAGGACAGGCACCTTAATCTGCGGCAGTACATAAACTTCCATGTCGTCATGCGCCCCTAGTACTATACAGAGTTTGCACGTGTGACCCGTGCAAGGGAGAGATTGAAATAAATCGAAACGAATTGAATCCGCCAGCAATTCCTTCAGGAAATCTCTAGTAGCAGCAGCATTTTCAATGAAACCTTTGACATTTAAAACGATTGTTTACATCATAGATTGGTTCAAACAAATTATTAGTATTTTATAGAAATACCGCGACAAAAGGAAAAGAATGAGGTTCGAAGGTAGAGAAAGAAACGAAAATATAATTTTAAATTATAGGTAATACGGGTATCGAACCCGAGACGTCAGCACTACAGTCGTACTGTAAATACAGCTACTCCACCGAGTTAGTTGTAATATAATACTGATATTTACAGTGTCATCAAAAGACTTACCAATATGAACATCCTCGTCTAAGTATTAAGTATGTCTAAAACAGCTTAAGTTTAGATGAAACACTGAGAACTTATCAGTAGTTGAAAACTCACGAGTGAAGAATTTAGAGATCAACGCTACAGCTTAGTTTTACGTTATCTTAGTCCGGGCTTAATTCGTTTATTTTCTGTACTCCATTAAATTGAAAAGGTTTTTTTTTATTTTAGACAAACTGTGATCCCCACTACAATTATAATTGAAAAGAACTTCAACTACTTTACTCGCCTCACTTGCTGACGGTAGTCGAGCATAACAGACCTGAAATATTTGTTTCTGGATTAATATCTATCTAGTCTTTTATATCTACCCAATACGATTATTTCTATTGTATTCCGTAAAAAGTTACAATAGTAAAGAGGCAAGACGATTTTCAACAAAATAAAAATAAAACCCAATGACTGGAAAATAGGTACAGCATCTATTTAGTGACAGATAGAAATTACGCTTAATTTTAACTATCGTTCGTGACCTCTTAAGTTGATTTAATTTTTTTGACTTTAATTAAAAATATATTTTGGTAGGGAACACGTGATGTAAATGTTGTTGTTAATGTAAAACAGTGTTAATTTAAGAAATTATGGGTAACCAGCAATGGTGCAACATATCATGAAAATTCCTTGCCATAACCCATCCAGTGATATCATTCCTCAAAGAACCAAAAAGGTCTGTCCGTTACCATGGAGGCTGCAAAGTCTTCAAAACGTCGGGAGAAAATAATAATATAAATAACCATGATAAAATCCGTAAATAGTTTTATTTCGAAACAAAAAAAAACTGAAATTTTGGCACATTGTGACGAGGTTTTAAAAGATATTTTCGATACCAGGGTATAATAAAACCGCAGTAATAAACGGTGTCACAGTTTAAGTAAAATATACAAAGATTATTCTAAGCAATGCCAGTACACTAGCGAGACAAGGCTAATGTATTTTTTAAGGCTGGTAATAAACCAGAAAGTCGATGATTCTACATAACCTCCAGCTGCCAAGAGAGACAGTTAAAATCTTTACATATAATAAAAGGTAAATTTACTTTTCCAGTGACATACAATGTATACGCAAAAATTTAACGCAAGAAACTAAAATAAATAATTAAGATCTACATAAAATATATAAAATAAAAATAAATAAATAAAATAATTTGTGTACTATTGATTTTTTTGTCTGCCTTAGTATGTCTATATAATTACTGTTTATATTCTAATTTTATTTAAAATATTGGCAAGAAAATCATTCAGCGTATATCTCAACTTATTTTAGTATACTAAGATCAGCTTCTTTTATAAAAGGTCATTGTAATTCAAGAATCTTATTAAGCATGTCGTGAAAATAATTGCAAATAAAATTCGACGTGGACGGCGCCATGTTAAATAAAATTAGATTCTCTCGTTGATTTATGAAGGATTTTTCTAATCTCTAACTATTACTGCACGTGTATTCTTTATCTAAATGTTATTGTATCTATTATCTAAATGTTCGCCTGGGCTATCAAGCGAAATAGTCAAACCGACTATTATTTTGAAAATCACTTTGAATATTTTACAATTATTCTAATATACGGAGCACCATTTAATCCATACATTCCATGAAACAGTTATGTACATAAATCTGCGCCTTGGTTAGCAGGAAATGGCGTGGAAGGTCTGCGTAAATTCCATTAGATAAGAGTGAAGTGCAAGCTTTGTTGTGGTACTACTCTAAATCATACTAATGTTAAATGTGAAATATGACGATGTCTATATTCGCTAGCACACCACATAACATAGATGAAAATGAACACAGATCAGAGGATTATGCCTGTACAATTGATACGACTGGCCGGCAAAATTATAGCAACTGGTGAAGATCAGAGCCTCTTGGTAGACATTAAAGCGGCTATACTATAACTAACGTCTACTCGAATGAAATTTCTTAGACTTTGCAGCCCTCGCACCCACCACAACTCCTGTAAGCCAGGATCAGCCGTGGCAGTGATGGCACGTATTTTATGAGGTGAAGCTTGGCAATTCTCAGGGAACAGTGTTTATCCCGCAATGAAATTATTCAAATAAAAAGGTACGGAGCTCCATAGTAAAGCGGGAGACAAAATAATAAAACGCCGAGGCATTTTAACCTCAATTACAGGAATGTTTACAACTAGATAAGCCAGTTGTAAAGCACCACGGACAAAAATTAAACGAATGGAAAAACAGCTGTTAGATTTAGGGATTAATGTAATTCCTTAGCAGTGCAACGTAAAAAAGGCCGGTTGCATCATACGTGCTCCGATTCTGGAATTTCGAGTGGTTAATTATAATCGACTGCCGCAGGAGCTGAGGTTGAATGCAGTTGCATGCGCACCTCGATGACCCAGAAGAAAGTGCGAAGAATTGCAGGGTTTTAGTCTGAAGGAAGGTTGAGGCCTGAGCTCAATAGAAATCCACGCCTATGAGTTTGACAAAATCCGTAAATGGATTTCCCGTGTTGAAAAAAGGTAGACACGTAGATACAGTCTATGATCCCAATGGGATAACGCTTATTGAATGACGTTAAAGTTACTAAATCTATTAACACACAATAATTTAAATCATTGAAAATGATTATCAATAAATTCTAAGAAACATTTCTTTGCTACCCTGATCATACAAACAGAAGCATTTAAGCGTGATTTTATAACAAATTAAGGTTTAATTTTGAAGCAAGCGTTAGAACTTTTAATGGGCTTAAACAATTAATTCGTGTGCAGTGGGCGTGCCAATACCGAAGTTGTAGAACACGAGATTTAATATCTGCACGTAATTAATTCCTGTAACTTCTTTATATTACACAACCCTGAGTTCATTACAGGGTCTCGTGGAATATTTAAGTAGGGAAAATGTAGATGTAATAACACCTATCCCACCATAAGAAAAATTCTCTAAAAGAGCGAGTTAATATTGTATGTAGTGAAGGTACTACGTAGTAGTATGCTTACTATCATAATAATTAACATCAATAACAGACGGAGTCTGGTTATCAAAGACAAATTTATTTGTCAAATTTCATTAGCATCCCTAGACTTTAACAACATAATGTTTGTAAATTATATTACAGACCTTGTGTCTGCAACTCTCATAAATTACGAGAAAGCTTACCTGAGAATATGTACTGTGCAAACGCCATTTCATTCCTTTTATTCTCTCTAGTTTTTGTTTGCAATTCTATTAGGGCCAAACCACGAAAACGGTGTAAGTGGCGAGCGGCGCGGCGAGCGGTACTCCGGCGCTATCCGTACTGCTCTGGCTCAGGTATAGCCTCCCATTCTCCCGTATATGTGTCTCGCTCTCTCGTCGCTGCTGACATAAAACCGCTCGCGGTACCGCTTCGGCGGCGACTTCGTGGCTTGCTCTTAAGGAATAGTTTTGCCTTTCGCGACGGGACAGTTCTTTTCTTTATGTTATTGAGAAACGACTGCAGATGATCAGGTCGTTTACCTGATGTAGCTGTCTACAATCATTGGGATATCTAAAATTTCAAATAGAAACTGAATACCGCTTCCTCGCGCTTCAAACTGGGAAATAAATTTGTCCGTATGTCTAGAATATTCCAGAAATGTAAAGCCTTCACGGGGAAATATTACCCTTGTACTAACTAGCTTTATCAAGTTTTTATATGGGACTTTATCCGTTGGCATTTAAAAGAGCAGTGTAGCGGCTGGTCCAACTTACCGATCCATTCCTTGTGCGAGACAGTAGGGGACTCGTTCTCGCTCCACAGCCGCCACTGCTAGCAGTGGGGCGAAGATTGCAAACGCCACGAGCCAGAGGGCGGCGAGGAGTGCGCATGCGCCACGCCTCGACGGCATCCACGGCTGCCTCAGGGACTGCGTGATGGCCAAGTATCGGTCCACCGACATGGCAGTGATCGTGAAGACGCTTGATGCTACAGCTACTCCTGGGGAGGAAAATAAAGAGTTCATATGTTGAATATGCACGAATTGGTTATATAATATCGCTAGTTAGTCTAGACTTTTTGGTCTCGTGGTGTGGTATACTTGGAATGTGAAATGGGAGGTCCTGTTTTGGAACCCTAGACTGGTCGAGAAATGAAATGAAAAACGACGCGACGGGTTGATTGTTAGATTCTCGTATTAAGACTTTTTTTTGTGATCTGCCAGTATTTTCGAATATCAAGCCGAAGTGTTATGGAGGAAAATTATACTAAACGTCTCTCATATTTAGATAAAAGAATTATCGTTCGCTTTAATAATGAAAACATTATGAGGACACCTAACCTAATTGTAAATAAGAAATGAAGTCTGCCAAACCACACAACGCCGTCGTTGACGACTAGAACCTAAACGATCTTAATATAACCAAGCAAGGCAAGTCTATAGAATTACTGAGCATTAAACGTGACAAAAGTTATAACATAGTCTGCATTATGTACACATTATGTTCAAATTACTGCCTGCCTCGGTGGCGTAGTTGTATTGCATGTCCGGTACAATAGCGCTCTGAGGTCCTGGGTTCGAATCCCGGTCGGGCAAAGTGATATTTAGGTTTCTCTGCTCAGTATCAGCCCGGAGTCTGGAATTTGTGCCCGATATGGCGATAGGCTCGCCCCTGTCATATCTTGGGACGGAACATACTTGGCGAAAAGTGGGTGCCTTAGTTGCACCTCTGCATACCCCTTCGGGGATAAATGCGTGATGTTATGTATGTATGTATGTTCAAATTATATGGAATATTTATAAATGTAAACGTTGATCGAAAGTTTCAAAGGGTAATTTATCAAATAAATTATTACCCGTCACATTGTCACTCTACTGAAAAATCATTTATCATGTGTGTATTCTCAAAATTGAATGTCATCAAAAACTACTGCGCAGTTCACCCTTCGTACAATCCGAACCGTTCCTAACAGCAAATGGGATGGATAGAAAGAAATAAATCTATTTGACAAGGAACTTTTTATTTATTTATACACTTTATATACAGAGGAGTATACACTTTATATAAGGACTTAATGTCAAAGACATTTTCTATCACCCAGGGTGGTGCAGAGATAAACTAGTAGGTGCATCTATAAATGGTTTAATATTATAATTAAATCTATTTTTTACACAATAAAATTGTTTATATAAAACGGCACGATATTAAGCCAATATGAGAGTCATAAAACGTTTATATAATAGTTTGTTTAAAAATAAACAAAACAATCCGCTTACAGCTACGTAGTTCTATAAATATATTGTGAGAAATGGTTAAAACTACATTAATAGGATTTAACCTGCGTGCGTCAGACGCACAATGGTTTGAATAAAATTGATTGTGCTATAATAAAATTATCTTCATAATGGGATGGAGTCAATTGTTATTGACAGCTCTTTATTGTTAATTTATAATTCTTTTTTAGTTAATAAGAGTTAAATTTCTTGTACACATTAAGTATTCTCATTTGTCCTTGTTCATCTATATAACAATATATAACCCAATTTGACATATTTCTCTTACTCGTCGTGCCATATCTACCCAGACTCTACCTTGTAGTAAAAAAAATATAATACTGCCAACACTCCAATTCCATTTTACTTTCAAATAACTTCGAATGCATTTTACGAAATTCGAAATTGCTGAACAAGCTTCAATAAAACGTACGCAAACTAGTATCACAGAAGTTTGAATATGTTAATAAAATTGCAAATAATAACAATACTTAACGTAGTCAGAATATTTACTGAGAAACTATTCAGAATATCGAAAAAGTTGCTTCACCTTGGCGAACAATGCCACAACTATAGCACGTTTTAATATAACGTCTAATAAGTATGAATACAGTAATATAAAAATAATAATATCAGCCTTGTATTATATACTGTCCCACTGTTGGGCACGGGCCTCCTCTACTACAGAGCGATTAGGCCTTAGTCCACCACGCTGGCCTAGTGCGGATTTAGAGAATTTCTCAGGTAAGTAGCTTTCCTCACGATGTTTTCCTAAGCTTCTTCTTCTTGTTAAAGAAGCAAGCGATAATTCACAAAGAATACACATCATTTTATAGAAAAGTCAGAGTGTGTGCCCTTGGCATTCACCTCGGCAGTCCGCTCCAAAACCAACAGGGCTATCGCCGTTTTTAGTATATAAAAAATAAACATATTTACAAACATTACTAAAAACAGACAAAAGCTTAATTCGGCACAAGAAAACTTAAAAGCATAATTAGAAATCATGATTATTTGAACATACTATGCCCCGCGGTATACAGTTAAAATTATCATTTGCCTCTATATTTCCCGTAAGTCGCAGAGAAACAGAAACATTTAATACAGGCTCACATCAGAGGTTAAGATATTCCCAACTCCCGTCACAGACTAGATTGGAAAAAAATAATTCACATACGTTTTACAAAAATTTCAAAGACATATTCCGTTAAATACATGATACCTAACCTTTGTTTTAAATAAAAAAAATGTAACATACCCAAATTTTATTTTTAACTAATAATCACACTTTTATAATGTTTCAAAAATCGAACAACAATTTGAACACTACCCACAGAAACAGACAGTCCGATACCCAAACGAACTCTTACTCCTTTTACTTATTGTGCAGGACCACTCAAATTTCGTCCCAAACAATTTGCCTAATATTAAAGAACGTTTATTTAATCGTTCATTAAGCTTATTTTAAACTGGTTTACGAACGTCGGTGCCTACTATAAACGCAGATTTATTTTACAACGTTCCGTGCAAAACAATAACCTTTAAACATTTTACTATCGCTAAATCTTGTGCTCGATGATTTTAGCTGTTATAAAACACGTGATTGCACGCATCTCTGCGATACGAATTCATTGTTAAATATGTCGTTTTACTGTCTAATGTGTATTTATATTTTTTATTGTTTTGAATGACGAGACGAGCTTGCCGTTCGCCTGATGGTAAGCGATACGACCGCCCATACATAGTAGAAACACCATCCAACACTTTGAATTACAAAGTATTGTTCGGTATGCCACTGCGCTCGCCATCTTGAGATATGAGATTCTCTTCTGAGATATTGGTTTATAAGTCTTACTATATCCAATAGTAACACTAACTACAATGTCCTTCAAACCGGAACACAACAGTGACTACACACTGGCGGCAGAAATAGACATTGCTACGAGAAAAGAAATATTATGTTGTTGAAATAGTTATATTCCACCAAATAACATGTCTACAAACTTTCACATGTTATAATATTAGTGTGACGAAAGTCAAGTAAGTCTCAACATTACGAAACTTGTAAAACACTCAAGTTTAAAACAAATTACTTTTGTCTTACTTATTCGACAAGTTGAATACACTAGACCTTGTATAAGGTGACTGTAAGAGAGCTTAGTGTTTTTCCTTTTACTAAACATTATTTTCTTTATTTTGCAGAAAATATCCTTTATTACATAAAGAATATATTTTGCGTCGTTTACTGGAAGACATTTCCAGCGTAGTAATTCTCTATGACAAACTCTTGGATTCGTTGAGATTACGTATAGTAATCCTTAAATCGTTAAACATTAGGCTCTTATCTTATAAAATACTAGTTTTTGCGGCTCTAACCACGTAGACGACCTTCTCTGCTAAAGTAGTTGCCTGTACCGGTCGAAGATACTGTAGCCGCCTTTTCGTAAAATTATCAGAATGGAAGCAGCTTCCGAAATAAGCGAGTTTGAACAAATAATAAACCGTTCTCTTCAACTAAAGCTGATATTAATAGAGATAGGCACGTATATTCTTACCCTGCATAATAACTTTTCAATATGGCATTATTATTTATGTGTTGCGACAAACACGTCAAGTCTAATAAACGAGCAAGAGCAAACCTCGCACGTACAACGTCGTGACAAGCATATTTCCATGTGATAAACTATTTACGGATTTTATCGGTGATCTATATTACTACTTTCTCCCGTCGTTTCGAAAGTTTGCAGCCTAAATGGTTACGGGGCGGACAGTAGACAGATGGTAGTCCGCGGTGACCATGAAAGCTACTCTTTGAATGTGTGAATAGTTTTATATCAATATCTAACATTCGGGTAAACATAAATCATTATATTTCTTGTATTCAAAAAGTTATCTGAGACTTTTCTTTTGCCAGTACTGGAAATGCAACATGTCAGTCGCACGCGACATTTCTATAGAGTGAGAATTAACTTTATCTATCTGATAATCTCTCACGACTAAAATACTAAACCTATTTTGACGAAGTTTCGTAATGAGTAACCTATATCATAAAAACTACAAAGGCTGGTTTAGTTTTGTCACAAATGAACCTCCACGCAGGCGCAGCTACGAGCAAGAACCATAAAAATATGCCGCAAACGTGTATCATCACAATGAAGTCAGCATCAACCTACACAATTACTTAAGTTATACGTATTAAATCGTAGGTAAACAAACGAAGAAAACACCATATGAAATCTAACAAAAATAAGAGAAATAATCTATATAAATTTTGTTATCATAAAATTAAGAAATAAGTTAATTGGCAAAACTACGATTATATCAACTTAATTACAAAACATTTCGCTAGCATTGGCTATATTACCAGATATAATTTATTTTATAACCGGCCAGACCCATGAGTGATAGCATTAACCCCTCTAGGGGATAAATTGCCTAAAATCGTTTTTAGCGCTCACGTATGCATAACGAAATTGTGTACAGAATTTCTACTTATTATTGCTGATTATGCTGTGCGATTTATATCAATTAGTTTTAATAATTT
>NC_051127.1:5896576-6059190 GCF_014839805.1 Manduca sexta | reverse complement strand
TACGGATTGCTGTGAAATACCTTTCCTGGTTAGGTTAGGGTCATGGGCGGCCAAGCCAAGATTCGTCCATCAAGGGCCGAGAAATAAAAAAAATGTTTGAATAGACAGGTGTGTAAAAAAATCTTTACACTATTTACGCTATCGTAAAATCAACGCGCACAACTGTGCCCACATAAAACATTTTTCATTGAGAATTTTCTATATAGTTTGATTCATTAACGAGTAGGCGATGCTAAAATTGTTGAAATACACCACTCGGATCGACGTGGGCAAATAGATACATTTTACGTCCAAATGAATGTTTTATGTATAAATATTACTCTGGAGAAACTTTTAAATGTGAAGATATCGAATAACACTCGTAAATGCAGTCGGAACTTATATTTGGAGATATTTTATATGTCAATTAAATTGAGGATATTTTCTACTGTAGTCATTGTTTGAAGTGTGGAATTTATGTTTAGAGCTTAGGTTACAGTAAATAGGCAGAATTATCACAATATAAATTACATACATTTTTACATCTCCGTATTAAAAAAAAGGCAAAACTCCAAATTCCATCCACATCACCTCGGAGGTTGGCAATCGACTACAGTACGTTTCTGCGGATTTTTTTTACCACGAACTACAAAACTATGGAGCCTATTGCCGCCAGCAGCATTTTCGGACGGATACGGCCCGGTGACCTTCCAAAAAGAGCGTATTCCCACCTAAAATTCCGGACTCATCTCTATGCCCCTGGTATTAAGTACGGTCGTGAGCGGAGGTGATCATTTAAAATCAGGTGAACCGGATCCTCGTTTGCCCCCTTCAACATAAAAAAACGATAACACTGAAAATATTATTTTTTTACAAAAAAAACCTTTTAGATTTATATTAGTACCAATAAATTACAGCAATGTAATTTTAACGTATCTCTGTTTTATAAATTCGTTGCTTTTTTATTTTAATTTTACTCACCTTTGGATGTGGTCCTTCGAGCCAGATTCATTACACAAAAGTATGTTCCTTTGTTCAAAATTCAGGCTTAATTTAAACTAAATAAAACACCTTTTATATCAACAAATAATCATTTATTATAAAACAATTCTTATAAAAATATCTTATTCTGCTTTAAAAATAGTTTTGCGGTGGTCATTCGGTTCTTAAACTATTTCATATTTATCATAAAAGAGGACGCACACACCATTAAATGCCATTAACGTCGTGTTTTGTTATTTTTTATTGTAACTTAAAAATAGGAAGGAAGTCCGTTATTTTGAATAATTGGAAATGTCAATTGAGGTAGCAGATGAAGAAATAAATGATGGTAATGATGATTGAAAAAAGTGATAAGACGATATAGCATTGGAAGATAATCTTTTACATTATAATAATTCAAGGAAATAAAATATATGACTGTTCTCTGCATATCATTAATAAATCTTTGCTTTGAATTCTCGTGTATTTGACAAGTAATTAATTACTCGCGCCATTTTAATATCGTAATGGCTGCCATTTTAAAGTATTGTGTTCCTTTTTCAAATACGCAACAAACACTTTATTATATCTATGTACCTTCATATACATAAGTATAATAATTTGTTGTTAGTATTATTAATAATTACAATAATTTGTTTTAAAGGACTCGAACAGCATATTTTTACTTCTGCTTCACTGGACAATATATAAGGCACAAGAAAACATTGCATTTGGTCCCCTATGTTCGGACAAGGCAAAATTACATATTACTTAAAAATATACATTTTAACATTATTGGTATCGCAGGTGGGCATGACCAACAGACGAAATCTGACAAAGTAAAACCTCTGCGAACATTAAAATATCTTAGACGAGTAGGATCCTCGCTTTATGGCAAACTGCCCTAAACAGGACCACCAAATCAATTACTGAAATGTATGGCACAGTACTCACCCTAAGGCCTCATTTAGACGGAACAATTATTGCTGGCAATAACATCTGTCTCATGTAATCAACAAGGGCAAGAATTGCTCCGCCATTGCTCATTCAGACGGGGCAATTTTTTAATGCAATAATTGCGTAATATTATTCCTAGCCATAATAGAGCTGTCTAAATGAGAGTTAGGGTATTTGTTTTAACCATGTCTTAGTGCCACTATTACACCTGATGGTAAGCGGAGTAGTGTCTAGTGTCGATTGACAAGAGGTGTGGAGAACTGAGGAACCGCCCAAGCGCTTGCAAGGAACCAAAAAAAATTACGCTCCTTTAGCAAAAAGACCTATCGAGAGCCTCGCATAAGTTCGCAGCCATTGTCCTCACCAATCTAACAAGGCGGCCGGTCCGAAATGTCTAGAGAATATCTACTGAGGTCCCATATTGAACAGCATCTTGAGGTCCTCGATGGTGAGTTTGGAGGCGTTGGTGTGCCGCGCGCCGGTGAGGATGTTGTCTGCCAGGTCCAGCTTGGCCTGCTGCAGCTTGCGGATGGCCTGCTCTACTGTGTCCACGCACATGAACCTGGGAATGAGAGAATACGGGTTGGTATTACCATACAAAAATAATAAAAAATAATAATATCAGCCCTGTATTTTATACTGTCCCACTGTTGGGCACGGGCCCCCTCTACTACTGGGAGGGATTAGACCTTGGTCCACCGCGCTGGCCTAGTGCGGATTGGTAGACTTCACATACTCTCGAAAATCCCTATAGAGAATTTCTCAGGTACGCAGGTTTCTCCACGACGTTTTCCTTCACCGTTAAAGCAAGCGATAATTCATAAAGAATACACACATATTTTTTTTTTCGAAAAGTCAGAGGTGTGTGTCCTTGGGATTTGAACCTGTGAACATTCGTCTCGGCAGTCCGTTCCACAACCAACTAGGCTATCGCCGCTAAAGCCGTAAAATGGCGGATTGAAATTTATGTCCGATATCATTCCCAGATAAAAAAGCTATAATATACATACAAATATACACATGCTAAAATATACACTACAAATTATAACGGAAATGAAGATTCTGATTATCAAGTTGCCTTTATCTGCTAGTAATTTAGTTCTTTTTTCACCACATTATCGGTGATTTTCAATAAACGATCTCAATCTTAATCCCCGATCCGATCCCGAGAAGAAACCAATCAAAGGCATTTGGAAGCACGTAAAAAAAATCTTTGTTCTGATTGGTCCATTCTGCAATGAATCGAAAATACGGTTTGGAATCGTTTATTGAAAACAAAAGTCATATACATACAAAGACATTAAACTATATAGTTAGTCATAGACCGGACAGTAGCGCCAAATTTTTGCTCCAAAAGTTATTACTAATTGGTAATAAGTCGCTGTGTTATTTGAAATGTCCGTGTGACAACATACCACAGCGTCGTTAGATATTAATAATTACAGAAAATATGCTAATATTCGCATTAAAAACGTGAAAATCATGTGGAAAAAATATGAAGTATTTTACATTGATATGCTATTTCACTGTAGACTCAGTAGCCGTCACATAAGCGCAAAATTTTTGTATGACAATCTTCCCAATGCCCGCTCTATATAATCTTAGAACTCTTTGTATACATACAACCTCTTTTACAAATAAATGTTTTTATAGACTGAAAGACGAAATTAGTGTATCACTCGACTATCAACCCACGCTTAGCTATGAACGTAATCATCCAGAACTTTGAATTACTGTCGGTAATGACATACTGCATTGCACTCATCACCCAGTGACGTTGGATGTACGTATTATGGCCAGGAAGGACACAACAGTGTTTAAATACTGAAAGAAATAATCTGAGATTTTTTTTAACGTGGACGACAATGTGACCCCTCTGCACCTGATAGTAAGTAGAGTGGAATCCAATAGAATGTTGACTGACGAGATATGATTACCCCTAGACAGTCGTCATAATTATTACGGGCTTTTGAATATACACAAGCTGATCCCGGAACGCGACATTTATGTGAGCCACTATGGCGGTTCTAACACCCTGTGTACGGTGGTCGCTATCCGAGCGGATATAAAATATTTCCTACCACCAACAAATATGATTTATCATATACATTATTTTTTATGTAGTAAAATAAACTTCAATTTGATGATCTTAAATATCTCCGGCCCCTTAAATTTACATTATAAAATAAGGAAACGAACGCAATATTGTTTTTAAACCATAAAAAAACGGACAAAGAAACAAGACTACAGCGCTCTCAGAGTGCATGTAACGCGCAATTGTAATTGTTTAAAAATCATGTCAATTAGCATGAACGTGTGTGCGTAAACTAATATAAAAACTTTAGCCAAATTCTTTAAATGCCGCGCACAACACCAATGAAAATAGTTGGCATCGGTTTTAATGTGTGCGTTTCACAATGACTTTCAAACAACGAAATGACAATGGCCGATGTGAGGGGCACCATAATTTAACATTATAAAACAAAATCTCTAATACATATTGTATTAAATAAAATTATAAAGATTCACATAAGACATCAACTGGGTAGTTGACTACTTCGTTCAATACATTTATCATAAATATCATCCAAAATCTTACGGACAAGACTTTTTTAAAACCCACGCAATATGTTATAATGCTTTGAAGTTTGGTGGAAAGGGGAGCTGTCAAAAACATAAATTGCAAACTGTGACGTCACCGAATGGCTCTACCACGAACCCACTTTTTTCACAACAATAAAAAAATTTAACGGTTTTATTGTCAATCAATTTCGATATTACTTCACAGAAAAAATTATTTTCCTTTTATTTTCCGTCATATATTAAATAATGTACAAAACCTAATAGATCATTCATGAATTTGAGACGTAAAGCATTCAAAGCTATTATTTGTATCCATCACCGATGTATTTTCGTAAATGGCGTTTATCCAGATGGGACAGAAGGTTACTGAAACGTTTATTATTATTAGATAGAAGCATTTCAGTTCGCAATCCGAATCGACTATAAATATGACGGTACGTAAAACAGGATAGGTAGATTATTATTACGTTTTAAATAATATAATGCGAATGTGACTGTTTTAACAGAGACTGCTTTAAATTAAAACTTAGTTTAAATTTAGTTTTCAGAATGTTTGCTGCGTAGGCTGTACTGTTATTTTAATTGGCACAGTAAAGTAACCAGACTGCACCTGAGAGTAAACGGAGTGAGGTCCAAATAGAGAATCAACTCTGAAATCTAAATTCTATTACCGAAAATAGATCTACTCCCTCTTAGTAACACGTCTATGAATTGTTTTATTTTATATCTGTTTTATTACTTATATTCATGTATACTTATACTCTTTATCCCCGAACCAAATAAATAATGTATTTAGCAAATACATCGTACAAACTTAAATAAGGAGAGTCTCACTAAAACACAGCTCGTGGTCACCGCGCAACGGATGCGATGGAAATTATCACGTCGTCGGCACGCCGCAGGAAAATTGGCGCGTTCCACTGAATTACACCGACACGTCACATAAGGAAATCTGTTTACGAGCTTTCGTGCCACGTCTTCCGGCGCCTTTGAGAGGCGAAAGAACATCTTTATTATACAGCATTATGGAAAAAGTAAATTTTAAAACAAAGGTTTTTTTGTTACCAAAGGGTTAGTTCAATTGGTTCATTCTCGGAATTGGATTAAAGATTGAGATTAAGATCGTTTCTTGAAAACGACAATTATAGATTATTCAACCCACGAAGACGCGCCGCACGACTCTTTGAGTGGGGAAAGGGGACTGATCCAACCTTCAGCTTGGATGCTATCCATCGTAGTGTGCGTGTGCTCTATGCTACCTCTATTGCTACCTTGCGCACACACACTGCAAAGGATTAGGGATCGCAGTGGGCTTCTTCGTGCGTGAAATGATCACTACATAGTATAAAACAAAGTCGCTTTCTCTGTCCCCATGTCCCTTTGTATGCTTAAATCTTTAAAACTACGCAACGGATTTTTGATGCGGTTTTTCTTTATTAGATAGAGTGATTCAAGAGGAAGGTTTATATGTATAATAACATCCATTAAATAGTGGAGAAATACTGTTATTTTGTTATGTTATAACCGTGAGAAGCCGGAGCGGATCGCTATGTTTTTATATACAACGTTCACAGTTTTTCTGTAGTGTATTTAGTATCAGCATTGCATCCGTGCGAAGCCGGGGCGGGTCGCTAGTGTATAATAACGTCTTCAATGAAACTGCTACGATTCCTTATTACCTAGGGACGCCCTCGAACCAAAATAATATCTTACCTTTATCGCAAAATAGTCGCGTCGCTCGCCTCGACCGCATAATGAATACTTCTATCGGTTGTCATCACTTACATTAATATAATGTAACTGCGAGTGCAGACTGAGAATATTCTAGATTCTTTTCGGATTTTTGGGTTTTATTTAAACACACACACATTGTGTATTTATCCCCAAAGGTGTATGCAGAGGCGTAACCAGGGCATCCACTTTTCGCCAAGTGTGTTCCGTCCCATGATGCGAGAGGATGCGAGCCATTAGGCCCTTTTATTTAGCCTTACTAAAATAACGGGGTTGGTATGTTTGAGGCAAATAAACGTTTTAACGAGTTTTATAAAACGCAAATTTGTTTGTGTCGAGTTACTATCGGTGCGAACGGCGCGCCGCCTGGTTGCATGATTTCTTATACTTAAAAATTTTATAACTTAATTCTATGGCTCGGATTTGATGAAAGAACACTAAATGTTACTTATAATTAAGCTTCAAACTTTCAGTAATTACATTCTGAATTCAATGAGTGGCTTTTGCGCGATATGCGTACGAATAACAATTTTAAAAAAATTGTTTTATATTCCATTTATTATTCATACCGGGTTTTAGTATTTTTTGCATATTTGAGAATTTCTCTATAAATTTTTTGAGTGTATATGAAATCTGTCAATCCGACATAGGATTGCGTAGTGGACTAAGGCCTAATCCCTCAGTAGTAGAGGCCTGTGTCCAACAGTGGATATCATACAGGGCTAATATTAGTATTAATATAGCATGGAAAATCTATGATTTTATGATATGCTTAGATGTATACCTATATAGTTACTTACCTGTATATGTGCACGTGCTTGGTTTGTCCCACGCGGTAGATGCGGTCCTGCGCCTGCTCCTCCAGCTGTGGGTTCCAATGGGGGTCCAGTAACAACAGGTGGTTTGCCCCGCACAGATTCAAACCGACACCGCCCGCGCATAAGGATAGTAGCATCACCTATGGGTTTGAGGAAAAAATTTGAAATTAGGTGTGATATTAAAATAAATGACTAAAGGCTAATTTAATAATAGGTCATGAAAGTAATTTTTTGTTTTAATAGCTATAAAATATCATAAATTCAAATCCACATATCGCCTATAGTCTTTGTTTCCTAAACAAGATATTTTCACGCAAAAAAATATTGCATCTACAGGAGATACGAAGTTTTAAATTTCAGCTAGATTTGAGTCTGAGTGTATATTATTCACAAATAAACCCGTATATAAGCGTACACGCTCGCACCGCATGCGCACGCGCACCAGCCGCAGCACCGACGTCCACTGCGACACCACCGCCGCCTTGTGTCCTGCTGCCTGCACAATGTATACAACGTACCCTAACATCGGAGTTGGGATCGTTGATGGCGTTGATGAGCGGCGGGCGCGCGGGCACGGGCACGGCGCCGCTCAGCGTCACGCACCGCACGCGCACGCGCACCAGCTCGCGCTCCACCAGCCGCAGCACCGACGTCCACTGCGACACCACCGCCGCCTTGTGTCCTGCTGCCTGCACAATGTATACAACGTACCCTAACATCGGAGTTGGGATCGTTGATGGCGTTGATGAGCGGCGGGCGCGCGGGCACGGGCACGGCGCCGCTCAGCGTCACGCACCGCACGCGCACGCGCACCAGCTCGCGCTCCACCAGCCGCAGCACCGACGTCCACTGCGACACCACCGCCGCCTTGTGTCCTGCTGCCTGCACAATGTATACAACGTACCCTAACATCGGAGTTGGGATCGTTGATGGCGTTGATGAGCGGCGGGCGCGCGGGCACGGGCACGGCGCCGCTCAGCGTCACGCACCGCACGCGCACGCGCACCAGCTCGCGCTCCACCAGCCGCAGCACCGACGTCCACTGCGACACCACCACCGCCTTGTGTCCTGCACAATACACGTTGGATTATACTATTACCTTGGGAACGAGCCTAGATAACCTAATTGAGACCCCCCGAGGCAATTCTTGTGCGCTCGGTCTCCACACCGAATGCACGCCCATGCACGGGGGACATTATGTCGCGGACCTAGGCACACTATAGGTGATGCCTACACCCCCATGGTTGCAAGTTCACATGGGGGGTCTGACAGGGACTCGTAGAACAATTCACCTCCCTTTCCTCTCCGCCCATCCTATTACTTCCTCTTCCTTCCCACTTCTTTCCCCCTATTTCTCCCCTTTCTCTCTTCCGCCAGGGCCTCGCAGTCGTTAAGCCGGGGGGTTCGTAGTATCCCATTCGCTTGTCCCCCCGGTGTGAACTGTGGGGTCTGTATTAAAAAAACCTAATTGAGAGTGGAATAGACTGCCAACATGAACGTCCACAGGTTCTAAACCAAAAGGCATGCGCCTCTACCTATCGAAAGTTATAAAAGGTGATCGCTATCTCACCTGCAAAAGGTAGACTTTAAACTCACCTTTGTTAACAAACACGTTCTCATTAAGGCACTGCATGACAGCCTGTATCTTGGACGAGGGCTTGTCCAGCTCGAACACCGGGTTGTTTGGCGACAGCACGGATCTGATCGCCTCGGCTGCCGTGGTGCCCTCCTCAGGTCCCTCCTCTTCCTCAGGCTCGTGATTTTGACCACTCTGCATAAAAAGAGGTAAAATTTATTGGTGACTGAATTGGTGATTTTTTGGTGACTGAAAATGGAATTCTAGTGGTAAATTTGCGTATATATAAGTTGTGGCGTATTGTATATACAGTCAATCGTGTACAGGTAACCCTGGATATAAAAGACAATTGCTAAATTTAAACTATTGGACCATTTTGGACTTCACATAGCACTAAAGTTTAAACATGTCCATACTATCAGCTAATAAAATTTAATGCGTAATAGTGTATGAGTGGGTTTCCACAGTATACCATATGCAACAGCAGGCAACTTCACAATAAATGGCGATACCATCACCACTATGCATACCATCAGCCCACAGCCTCTACTGCTACTCACCCTTCTCTTCTTGGCGGAGTCCTCGAGTGATAGCTTGTTCAGTTCGGCGAGGAGGTCCTTCCCTGCAGGGTCCTCCTCCACCTCGCCGGCGCCCTCCTCGTCGAGCATGGCCGCTATGAGTCCACAGTGGCAGCACACTTGCCGCAGACGTAACAGGAGCACCAGGATCTCGTGGGATTTTACTGGTTTGGCACCTTAAGGGCATAATCCATAAATGTTCAAGTTCCTTAAGGGCATAATTCAAGTTAAATTACTGCTTAGGTTGAATAGTTGTATTATCGTATGACTGCAGTGCTGCAAGTGCGTGTGCATATAAGTTAAATATGGGATAACCTATTTGAGAATGGCACATACTACCGAGATGAAGGTCCGCAGGTTTTTAACCCATAGCACACACCTCGGATCAAAGAGCATTACAATACTACGGAAACCTCTGACCTTCCGCAGTTACGTGTGGATTGTATATCGATTATCGCTCGCTTTAAAATAATAAAACGTCCTCAGAAAATCTACATAGCTAAATAATTCGCCATGAGAATTTCTCCTCTTTTCTGTTTCTCGTTACTTACCCCTTCTACCGAAATTGAAAGACTTATAACTTGTTAATTTATTACCGTATTTAAATAATTCTTTCTGTGTTATAATTTATACAACGTAAATGTTTAATAATAATAAAGAACAAAAACGAGTCCGGTCCCCTATTGTCAATATTTAATCTAGACCCCACTCTGCTTACCATCAAGTGTAATGAGGTCACTTTGCCATGCTCGTAAAAAAAAGTTGCTATATCTAACTGGGAATAAAGTTCAATATGAATCTCGTTTCTTTTCTCCATTCCACCTTCTAAGTGCTATTCCCTCTATTTTACGGTATATTACCTTGCAAAGCGATCATTTTCTTATGCATCTTGTTGTAGTCGCTCTCCTTGTTGGGCTGCATGGCGCCGAGTGCGTCCGAGTTCTTCTCCGCGCGCTGGTGGAGAAACTGAGCGAACAGCGTCTTGGAGAACACTAACACCTGGAGAGGAAACATTTCTGTATTCATTGGAAAGCTATCCATAGTTAAATTAGCTGTGAAGTTGCAACTAGCGTTTGTTTATGTGTGTAGTACATAGAAAGCAAGTTTTCCGTTGGCGATTTCAGAGCAAACTAGAAATTTGGTATAAAACTTTTGGGTGATGGGTATTAGAGCCAGGAGGACGTCATTGTTATACTGCGTGTGCCGTATGAATCATCAACTGTCCATAATATACCTTTTGGTAGACGTTCATCTCCTGCTTGGTGAGCGTGACGTGTCGCTGGTGGGTGTCACGTTCAGGCAGACACGACAACTGTCCTCGCTGCTGCAGCTGCTGTTTGGTCCTGCGCAGGAGCAGGCACCGCATCACCGTGCTCAGCCGCTCCTGCCCGCCCAAGCTCTTGTTATCGATCCATTTCTTCCACATCTGAAATTTTTAATTTTTTATTGTTGATATAAATAAAGAATACTAATCGCTATTTTTGGATCGATCTTGAAAATGAAAATATATCATGGGAAGGACCGCGACCACCTGGTTATTACAATTGGGGTGGCGACCTTGATTGAAGATTTTATGGATGATGTGTTGAAGATCAAGCTCAAGGCTATTCTGATGGCATGAAATTTATATACATAGCATAACGTTTTTTTCATGGGTAGGTGTATAGATAGAGAAATCAATAGGTAGTTGAGAAGTATTGTGATGACGAGCAAGGACTCACCGTAAGGTCGTCGAAGGGCGTGCACCTGAGGAACTTGATGAGCGCGAAGAGGTCGAGGTCCTTGTTCTGCACGGGCGTGCCCGTCAGGCACCAGCGCCGCCGCGCGCGCAGCGCCGACACCGCCAGCGACGTCACCGCCTTGTGGTTGCGCACGATGTGCGCCTCGTCCAGGATCACGCGCCGCCAGCGCAGGCGCATCAGCACACCCGTCTGCGACCAATATTGTCAATGAATCACTATGTAGCTCAAAAGAACAAAAGCTTCTATGCACTACTGTAAAATGTAAATGAATTTGGTTCATAAGTCTTACATTACTATAATTTTTTTTAATAGCAGTTTCTTGATTTTATTAATCGTGAACGATGACAATAATATTTTACTCAACTGTGTAGCAAATTATTGTCAACCGACGACGACATGAACTACGATATCGAGAGGCTCACCATGGCACATCATGACACGAAATACACATGGCGAAAAGTAAGTGTACCTATTCTTTACGCCTTTGTCTACCTTTAAGGAATTTAAAATCGTGAATGTGTATGATGATCAACAATAATGACAAACTACAGATACATCACCATCCTGACGAATACGCTTTTACATTAAAATCAGTCAACAGTACCTTCTCATCCTCCCTCTGCAGTATGTTATACGTGGTGACGACGAGGTCGTACCCGGCGAGTCGCTGCGGCTGCGTGGGTCTCGAAGGTCCGTGGTGCAACAACACGCGCAAGGCATGCGGGGCGCAGTGCCGGGTCACTTCCCCGGCCCACTGCTGCATCAGGGATGCTGGGCAGACGACCAGCGTGCCTCCGGAATGCACTGGAATAATTATTATTATCGACATCATTTCATCATTCCCATAACCTTGTTTATCATTACCAAATATTCTCACTACTATTATCAACCCTTTTTAATTGTGTCCGTAAGTGTAGTTTATTCAAATAGATTTTTTGAAACGGAAATACAATTACCATCATGACAAAAAAATATTATATCAAAAATTAAGAATAATTAAATGTACAATATATAAAATGACATTAAGATTTCTATATCAGTTTTATAGATATATATCACACGTTATATACAGGGTGTACTCACACTTGCCCCCTTTCCCAGGTCGCTCGTCGTCGGAGTCATCATCATCTATGTTCTTCTCCTTGTCGCTCACTATCAGCGATATCATTGTTATCGTTTTGCCGAGACCCATGTCGTCCGCTGTATGTATCAGGTTGTTCGATTATACATGGTGTTGCAGAATAAGGATACAATTTTTATGTGTACAGATAATGTTCTGCAAGTAATAAAATGGTTTGCTTTTACATATCCCATTATTCGACTATGACGAAGCACAAAATGGTAATGATTTTAACTTTATGTGCAAGTTTCACTCTCGTCTCTTCTATTGGTGTATGAGACATTCTATATGGTAAGACGCGCCGCCGGCGCTGTTGCAGTGTATAGTTTGTAATGCGTACCGAGTATGCCGCCGGCGGGGCGCTGCGTCTCCCGCCAGCGCAGCCAGGCCAGCGCGTGCAGCTGATGCGGCATGAGGCGCGTGGCCACGCCCGCCGGTGCCGCCGCCAGCTCCGACTCCGGCGGCCGCGACGCCAGGGACTCGTGCAGGTCGCGCAGCCGCTCCAGGATCAGGTTCCGCTCGGCCATGTGAGTCGACATCGCTGCGATGACGGAAATAATATGTATAAGTACTAATCTTTAATTATTACACTATTTATAGCTATGTTCATGAAAGGCTGTTGGTACCACAAATAAAAAATAGATAACAATAACACAATTCGGATTTTTTTTTTGATAGTACCTACGTGTTACAATTGCATAAATACACATCTAAAAGACAAATGATATAACAATATATAAACAATTATCATTTACCTTGTTTGCCGAACATCCTGGGTTGCACCGCATTACTGGCTTTCTGTATTTCGTCCCAAGTGAGACCCTTTTCGAAGCCATCGTTCTTAACATCGTCGACAGTTGGGTTCTCTAAAATATGTATAAATTATGTTTATAATGTGAAAAAAAAAAAATTTCGAGAATACCATGAAATGCCAAAGAGTTAGATAAAATAAGTTGGAAAGTTATTTTATCTAACTCTTTGAATAATAAGAAGAGAAAGAGAAAGAAAAGAGAAAGAGAAAGAAAATAGAAAGGGAGAGAGAAAAAAGAGTAAGGTAATTGACATATGATGGTAGATGACGAACACACGTAAAGGTTGAAGAGTAAAACTAGCTTATTATAATGAAGAAGAAACAGGAGCATACCTGGCTCTACGACCATATTGGCGACCTTGTCTCCCTGGCGTCGAACCTCCGCCTCGAGTCCCGTGAGACGCTCTATGTACTTCACACCGCCATCGGGGAGCGTATTGATATCAATTTGTTCCAGGAGGTTCTGCAAAAAGATCCTTATGTAGCAGTAATAAAATACGTCACATTATTTTTCGTTACTTGTCAGTTTTAATGGTGCAGTTGGTGATGACTTCGCTGTTGTATTGTAATCAGAACTACCTATCTGTAATCTGTATGGCAAATTCAACAAAATTCGTTTAGCAGTTTCTGCCTCTATATCAACAAAATATGACAAAGTTTTTTATGGTATGGTAACAGCAACTTGAGCATAACCCTGGTATTGCCGACGTCCACGGCCGACGGTGACCACTTGCCACCTACCATTAGGTAAGTCGATAGCTCATTTGCCTTGGTAGGAAATCAAAATAATCAAATTCTAAATATCCACACATTTCACACATCTCCTGCGTGCCCATGCTCTACACCTGGTTACGAGGTTGAACAATCTGCTCATCACGTACTTTGGGAGTGTGGTCTCTGGCATGAAGAGCGCAACATCATGTTAAACAGTATGCAAATAACATCTGGGGTTGTATACTACATGGACCTTGTTGAGACTAGACGGAATTTCCGTGCTTTCCGGCGTTTTGCCATGCCTATTGTAATCAAATCTAACAGCTCATGTGATAGGACCCTTTCATTTAATTTTATCCGTGGTGCTTTATAACTAGCTTATCTAGTTGTAAACGTCCCTATCCTTGAGGTTAAATCGCCTCCTTACATCATGATTTTGTCACCCGCATTGCTCTGGAGAGAAGTGGACAATTAATATTTCCAACTCCTCCCTATCTTTCTATTTGATTAATTTCGTTGCGGGATAATGACATATTAGTTTTCCCTGAGACTCGCCGAGCTTCACTGCTCGGTGTCATAAAATGCGTGCCACTGCTGATCCTGGCTTACAGGAGTTGTAGTGGTGGGTGTGAGGGCGGGAAAGTCTCTACTAATATCCACACATTTTTCTAACTAAATATCCACACAATTTCCCATATACAAGATGATGATATACTCACCAGGAGCGTCTCTACCGCCGTGTCAGCCGTATCAGTGATACGGGGCCCCCGAGCTTTGGGCCTCTTGGCCCATACCTACATTAAACTAAGCAGGCGCTCCAAAGTTTGCACCGATGATACTCACTTTGACATTATGCAGGTCCTCCTTCAAGCTATTGAGTTTGCGCAATTCGTTCTCCCTGACATGTTTGGACACGTACACAACGCCCTGGTTCGGGTAGCTGGGCGGCACCAGGTACGACCTGATGGTGTTGTCCTTCTTTTTCGGCGATACGTCTTCCTGTTTCGGTTTTGGAGATTTCTTCACCCTCGGCGACTTTTGTACTATGCTTACCTAGGATAAGAGAAAATGGTTTAAATTTGGAATAAGCTACTTCAACCGTCATAACACATGAAAATAGTTTATAGTTGCTTAGTGTGTGTGAAAACCTGTTGTTTCGTGGTTATAATAATATCAGCCCTATATTATGTACCTATACAGTCCCACTGCCTGACTTGGAAAATTTAGTCATCAAGGGAAACAATATTTATCGACGTAACATCGCACCTTTCGGTAACGACACGAAAGTCGATATGCATTCGTTAGTTTGTCATTTTTTAAATGTTGTGGATTATGAAGTCATTTTAACAGTTTTATTGTACCTGCGTCGTCGTCGTGTATTGTAATTCTAAACGATATGTTGATATTACTATACCTACATAATACAAGGCTGATATAAGGTTCAATTCAGTCACTACCGTTTCGGAAAAAATGCTAGAATGGTCGGTTTTCAAGCGGAAATTTATGCATCGAAAATCAACTTTAGTTTAAAGGAATAAACGTCAGGAATCAGCCTTGAGCTTCTGTAATATAGTATGATATATATTGAAAATAGACTAACCAATGAGTTTCAATAGTTAACCACAACTTTATAACTTGAAATTAAGCCCGATAAACCGATCTATCTGATACTCAAACACTTTAAAATTAAAGCATAATTTCCAACTCTCAAAGTAGCATAAAATCACTCACACTGGTATTCGGGCTTCGAGGCATTTTGCATTATTTCCTAGTTATTATTCTCAACACGACATTCTAAGACAACTTCAAACACTCTAAACAATAATATTTGAACGCACAATTCAAATTATTTAGATAAAACACAATATCAATGCAAATCTCACATTTACAATCTTACTAAATTGTCGTTACTTTTTTATGAATATACCCTCAATTCAATAAAAATTTTAGATTGTGGCTCCATCGTTGGTAGACGATGATTTTGCCAATGTCAAAGTTGAAAGTAGGAAAAGTTACGGTAAATTGTTATGGGTCTAATATTATCTATGACTGTTGAGCGGTACTGGGGAGCGGTAAATAAAGCAATGGCATTACAAAATAATATACCCTCGTTTTTGTACGATAACCTTTGAGTGCGTCTTCTATGACAACGTTTTCTTTGACTATGAATGGATTTGAGACATGTGAACTAAAATTGTGGCTTTATGTCTTTAGCCTAGGGTTCGATATTCAGTTGAAGGTTTGATTTGAGAAACAAACATTTTCATCGTAACATAATTTGTTAACTCTATTGGATATAAAAGTCTTGCCACTTAACACATTATAGGGCGAAAACAACATCCGATTACCATGCCAGAATAAATAACTACACTGCACTCGCGTGCAATCTAATACAGGAAATTCACTGCTGCTGATGGTAGGATATATTTTATACCCGCCTGGACAGCGACCACCGTACTTAGGATGTTAAAACCCGCCATAGTGGCACACGTAAGTGTATCGCGTTCCGGGATCAGCCTGTGTAGATCCGATTCCCACAGGCCGGCATAATTGTGTCGACTGCCGAAGGGTAATCAACTGTCGTCGACATTCTATTGGTCCCCACTTCATTTCCATCGGGTGCAGTGTTTTCACTTTGCCGTGTAAGTACACATCATAATATTATTTTGAATAGCATGACATTGCATTTTTCAACGATAATTTAAGCTTAAAAGTAAGGTTGAGAATCCTATGTAATAAAGAATCGAAAGTAGGTACACATATGTGGCGGTACAATCAATGCATACACCGCCATCTCGTCAACATCGCCGGAACTGCAAGATGATCGATGCGTTGACACAACTTCTGTGCTTTCACACAGCAATTACGATAGATGGCGACAGACGATCCTGGATTACGCTTGCAGAATTTGAGCGACGCGTTGCATATATACCACCTTCGAATAGGAACCGTCGGAGGGGCCGCGGCCGGTCACAAGCAACATCTGCCTAACTGGGAGTCTTCTCGTTCCATAGAGGAACGCAACCATCTGTTCCTCTATAGCGGTGTCTACCTTTCCGCCGTTAAACATAATTTATCAAAAAAGTCTACTACTCGAAACTTATTTTCTCCCTTCGATTCCTGTGCCTTCTAAAATCCTCAATATTATATAAAACTTCCACCTTCAATCGCCGTAAGTGCTTTTTAAAATTAAGAATAATAAAAGTCCGAATCTATGTAAATAAAAATCAGTTGCCGAAATGTATGTAAAGGCAAACAAAACGTGAGAATAGCTTTATTTATTTGGCTGAATCTTTTTTGTTGTGCTTGTTATTATAAGGACTAGGTTTTATCAAAGAATAATTTTGAAAAATTAACGGGAAGAGAAAAAAAAGTTGGCAATTTGGGTGAATTTTTTCTTATAAGCTCATCTCCGAAATCACCTAACGGATTTAAATGAAAATTTTTGTGAGAGTTTAGTTACTTAAAGCTTGAATTATAGGATTATTTTGGATCCGATAGGTGGCACTGGTCTAGACCTAAAATATGAAAGGTTTACATAGAATGCTATCTGTGGCAGGACACCGCCAGCCGGGCCCACTACTAATAAATATGAACTACGTCAACTTAAACCCAACACTCGTTGTATTGATCTTCAATCTGTAAAGAAAGCGCATTAAAACTCACCTCATCGTCATCACTGCTCAACGCGATGATTTCAGGCACCGTGTCGATGATTGTGACATCATCATCATTATCCACACCGACCATCACTTTATCAATCCGTTTGTGTAAGATATTCTTCAAAGTGTCAATCCCACTGGGCTTGCTTGGTTCTTTCGGTGAGGTTTCAGTAGAATCCACTATCTCATTGGTAATATCTTTCCGGGGGCTGGTGAATGGCGAACAGGTCAGTCTGGAAGTGTCGCTAGGTTCCACGGGTCTTATCGGCGATTTATTACCAACATCGATGTCAGGTAATTCTGACAAGCTGTTCGTTGATCCACTGTTTCTCGATTTCCGATGACTCTAAAAAAATATTAAACTATGGAATATTTTCTAATACATGGTTAAACTTTTTCCCCCTTATTCATAGACGGTATTTATCTAAGCTCAATCTTTGCTGTAAAACACGTCTTTTTCTCAGTGCTGACGGCATGGTTGCATTCGCAGTGCGTAGACACAGGGCCGTTGTGATTGGCTAATATTGAGATTCAACTTGAATCTAGTTGGCTGTCAGATAAACAAAACTGAACAAACAGTATGCTGTCAGATAAACAAAGCTGAGAAACACTTGTTATCACAGCAATTCTCCGTCCTTAGATAAAAAGTCTATGAATAAGGGAGTAAGACTATTGTATAATTTGTAAGGGCAGATATTGTACTTACTTCGTCAGATTGTATGAAATCCGATTCGTCACTGTCATTACCCTTAGGTATATAGCCCATGATGCTCATGCGCGTTGCTCGCGACATTACCATCTGGTCTTCATCAATACCATCACTATCATCACTGTGGATCACTTTGCGACCTTTCGGTTTCTTAGCCGATTTTCCTCGAACTTCATCGTCACTATCAATGATTGCTTTTCTGTTACTTGCATATTCATCATCAGATGGTACTTCATCACCATCACTATCAACGTCATTACTATCATAATGATCATCATTTTTATCACGATTATCATTGTGATTATCATCATCGTGATCGGCTTTGCTAACATTACTATCATCATCGTGATCGTCTTTACTTACATTACTATCAGCATCACTGTCAGTAGAGTATTTCATATCATCGTCAGCTTTTGAAGTAACAGATACTTCATGGTTGTCAGAATCATCAAGTTCTTTGGTATTGTAATTATTTAAATCCTTATCTTTTTTCAAATTTGATATTGGTTGATCATCACTACTGTCACCATCTTTATCATCTGTAATACCATCAGTATTACCATCATCATTATCATTTGACATTAAATCATCATCATTACTTAACATATCATAATTATCGGAAACAGGTTGGTTGCTAGTGTCATTTTTTAATGGAGTATTTTTCAAACAAGACATCTTCTTGTTTTTGTTGTGTTCTATGACTATAGAGTTATCCAAGTCAGAGTCAAAAAGCATCCGTTTCTTATTTTTATGAAGTATTGGCGTGTTTAATATTGTTTTCTTGGTGCTTGGTGGACGTCTTGGTATCAATTCTGGCGAGTCTTGTTCTATATAGACAAAAATATTTTCGCCTAAATATCATTATGTAGCTGAACAAGTTCAGCCTTTCAAAAAGCCGATGCACTTTTGCATTCTTACCAAAACATTATTACCCTTTACAAAAATAAAATGAGACAGGATTAACATTACTGAACAAGAAAAAAAAATAACTTCCAATTAAATTAAGTGTTTATAAGCGATATGTAGTTTTGAATTTGTTCAGCTACTTTTGTGGGTACATACAATGAAAAGGCAAAAATTCATACATTACTAAATATGATTTTGTGAACTGAGGTTCAATAATAATAAAGACCCCAGTCAGCTTAATATCCAAGTCATTTTTGATACCCATATAAAAAATTCAAAACTGAATGAGCCATAACCTTCTCAATAATATTTGGAGACAAAACCTTAACTATGCAAAGAAAGGCAAATTTTTTATCGAAAATTTTTAATCAGGTTAGAAAAACGTAAAAATAAGTGCTGATTTTAAATATGTATGAAAGTTAGTATCGCAAATATATGGTCAATTGAAACTGTCAATAAACTTATGCCTACTTTTTTCTGTCATATAAAATATTAATGGATAATACATATGCACATTTTTTAATTACTCTGTTTTTTAATGAAAACTGTATGAAAATATATTCTGTAGTCTTTGAGTTCAGACACAATGCGGCATAGGAACTTTGTTTATGTGAGCATAAGCTGCTTAAATATATTATGATTAATGGTATGTTACCATGAACAGAAACTTACCCTCTTCATCTGAGCTCAATACTATCTCATTATGAGACCTTGATTGTCGGCTACTACTTGCTGTACTCTCACCTAAAGAAAATTTAAAAAAAAAATAATTAAATATAAAAATATAGTCTACAATAGTTACTTTTTTTTTATATTTATAAGTAAGTAATTGAATTTATACTTCTTAATTAATTAAATAAAAATTATGTAAGTAATGTGCAAGATTTTATGTGACTAATTATAATGTATGTACATGATATTACGAAGATATTACTTACCACTTGTTCTAGATCTTGCAAATGACACATTGCTTTGTCTTTTAACTTTGGATGATTTTCTTTTGATGTCTTCATCACTTTGAGATTCATCTGCAATAAAAAAATATTTTGAAGGTTGAAAAAATAATATTGTCTGGAATATAGGAAAACTATATAAAAAAATGAAGTGCTCGATTTTTTTTGATTCACAGATTCGTAAACAAGTTCTGACAAGTCAAATTTCCAGTGCATTGAGCAACAAGACGTTTAACCCTTACCGTCTGTAAGAGATTCATCCGATTCAGGAACAAATACTGTGTGGTCTTTCTTTTTGGCAGAAAGTGAATTATCTGCTACTAAACTGTCGTCTATTACTTCGGAATCAGACCCACTATCGACGCCAGTCTTATCACGGTACTCAAAAAATGAATTCTCCATCATTTAAGTCTTAATTCGAAGTAAATTTATCAAAGAAATCTGAAATACTTCTTCATTACTCGATCAAAACAAAATACTTGCGAGAGTTATGCGTTTTGAAGGGAAACTAGAATACAAAATATTTGATTTTGAATACCGACAATCTCTATCCAATACAACTGTCGTTTAATTCACGTTTTATTGTTTATTATGTTCATATGATGTTATAGAATAAATGTAATAAAATCACAAGTAAACTATATAAAACTAGGTCTTAATTTTAGGAAAATTAGAATTTAGCAATTAAGTCTCCTATTTATAGTGTAATAAATTTTATGCAAGAAATAAGCGTAATATTTAATAAAAAAATTGTCTAAAATAAAACGTAGTTACTTTTTTCCTACATCAAGCTCGTTCCATACATTGTAACATGTTAACTATAGCATAAAAAAAATTAATTTCTCTTTTTAATTCTTTTTAGAGAAGAGTCAAACATCTAACAGACACAAAATGGAATGTATAAAAACGATTCTGGAATACATTTTGTTTTGATACCGTATGTTTTGCTCGACAGATCCAGTTTTTTAATTTAAACTTGTTTTCTGCTAAATTAAATAAAAGGAGCATAACATCAATAGTGTTTATTAGCTACCAGTATGACGGAAGTTCAATTACAAGAATTTAAATTGGACCCTGATTCAGAACTACGATTTGAGGGTTGAGGGCGAAAAATGAAAAAGTTGTCTTGGAAGTAAGCCACTTTGATCAATTTTAGATAAATATCCAGACTAAAATTATGTTTCAGTGTATCTTTAATGTATCTTTGAGTCCCGATAAATAAACTATTATTTTCAGGTCAAGAGTGGTTATGCAGAGGTATTTGGCACAGAGCTTGTTAAAGGTAAACCTTATGAGTTCCACACGGGGCGAAGGTGGCGGTGTTTACGTGGCATGGATGCATTATTGAACTCCGAGGGAGAACAGAAGTCAGCTATGTTGCCAAAGAAACACCTATGGTATGCTTTTTGTCTGTGACCCAAATAACACAAATTATATTTATATCTATTGATTACTGATCCATTCAAAACATAATATATATCCCTGTAGTATAGTATAGTTAATAGAGTGATTATTGTTTTTCTGTACAATTAGGAATGCAGATTCCTAGCTACCTTTTGTAATTTTCTTGTCAATAAAGTTGGTAGAAAAAAGTAAATTTATAATCATTACAACTAAGATCTCTTACATGCCTAGTACTCAAGTTTGAATTTTACAATTACAATATGCAATTTTAAACACTGAAAGATGCAATGCTATAAAATGTCTTTTATCATGATTGCGGGCATATACCCAAATAAAATGTGAGCATGGTTCAAAACTTTACTTTATTAATTAGGCAGTATGCGCTTCTGCTGTTACTTACTGTATTGTATGGTAACAAACTACCCTTTCTGTCTTCCCAGGTTGTATACCTCAATGTTCATGCAGCACTAGAGCAACAGCGGTTAGCAGCTGAACAAGAGAATTCTCGAGGTCCCGTCACCATGGTTGTAGGGCCAGGGGACGTGGGCAAGTCCACCCTGACCAGGCTACTGCTCAACTATGCAGTCAGGATGGGCAGACGGCCCAATTTCGTGGATTTAGATGTGGGACAGGGACAGATCAGTGTTCCTGGGACTATTGGTGAGCTCCACTTTAGCGCACTATTAATTTTATTCATATAAAAAATACAACATTCATTAATACATTGATGTTTTTATATTAACTCAAACTAAAAGATTTAATTATAGTCTCTTTGATTATTGCATCTTTTGTGAATTGGTATCAGGTATCCTTTTTCAAATCAACGCTTAAAAAGTAATCATATCTAAGCGACAAATATACCGAAAATGAATCATATACATTTTTTGAACCACCATTTTATTCTGTGTCATTTGATCTAGGTTTTGTAGGTCTAGGACAATTTTATTATCATTAGACTATATCTTTATAAAATGAGAAGTTGAATTGTTATGAATTTTATTATTAAAACAAAATTTTGAAGCATTACTCAATAATAACTGATTGTCGCTAAGATATGATTGCCTTTCAAGAGTCGAAATGTTTAATATATATAATTTTTAAACAGGAGCAGTATTAGTGGAACGTCCAGCGTCAATAGAGGAGGGGTTCAGCCAGCAAGCACCATTAGTGTACCACTTTGGGCACGTCTCTCCTGGAGACAACCTGGAATTGTACAACACAATAGTGTCGAGGTTGGCAGAAGTCATCACTGAGCGATGTGAAAATAATAAAAAAGGTAAATATTACCATCATTTTTAGTGATTTTGTTTGCCAATGCCATAGACATATTAAAGAATATGTTGTGGGTAATATTGATAATAAATTGTGTGACATTAAAAAAATGTAACTCTATGACTTTAATTCGACTTTTATTGGCATACAATTATTTATTAAAATGAGTCATATTTCTTAAAAATCCATGAATCACAGTTATATTATGAGTCATAAGATAATACACAACTAGTTCACAAATGGTGCAATATTTTAATTCAAGTTCATAATATATATGTGTTATTTGTAGCGTCAGCATCAGGTGTAATAATTAACACATGTGGTTGGATCAAGAATGCAGGGTACAAAGTTCTCACACATGCAGCTCAAGCTTTTGAGGTAATTTTATCATAAAACATAGTTATATCCAGGGACTTTTTTGTGGGGGCGTGCGGTGCACTCAGAGAAAATTTCGAAATATCGAAAAAATTGCGATTAAAAAGTACAGGAAGAGAAGGGTACAAAAAATTATAGACTGGAAAATTTTCGAGAATTAACGTGCCCTGTTGGGACACACACACTTGCGCAGCTATGTAAGTGCACGTGCGTAGTTGTGCGAGAACGCTGTGTCACACCATACCTCCCATATAAAAGCAATGTGCGCCTTTGTTTAATTAGTACGTATTACGATTTGTTACTATTACCATCTAAGTACACCACTGTGTATTAAACGTACTCTGGAGCTTTGAAATACATAATATATTCAGTGCCATCTTTGGAGTTTCATTATAGTAGAGTTGTGACTCCCATACATTACCAACAAAAACACAGACAACTCTACATGCCCCTAAAAAAGTGACAAAAAATTATAGATGCACTAGTGATATAATAATATTAGCCCTGTATTATATACTTGCCCACTGCTGAGCACGGGCCTCCTCTACTACTGAGAGGGATTAGGCCTTAGTCCACCACGCTGGCCTAGTGCAGATTGGTAGACTTCACACACCTTCGAAATTCCTATAGCGAACTTCTCAGATGTGCAGGTTTCCTCACGATGTTTTCGTTCACCGTTAAAGCGAACGATAAATTCACCAAGAATACACTCATGATTTTAGAAAAGTTAGAGGTGTGTGCCCTTGGGTTTGAACCTGCGGACATTCGTCTGGGCAGTCCGTTCCACACCCAACTAAGCTATCGCCGCTGCACTAGTAACCTGTTGGTTATTCTTTGATGGTTTAGTAAACTAAATATACTCATATTTGGTATGAAGTAAGCTTGAACCATAAAAAAGGACAGAGGCTACGTTTTGTTCTCAAAAGTAAAGTAGGACTTTATCCCAGAAAGAAAAATATCTAACACTAACCAAAATAAAAAAAAAAAAATTCTGGAAACTAGCTTTTCTTTTTACATTATTCTATTCTATAAGTTGATAATACAATAATTACTATTAATTCTGACAGGTGGACGTGATCCTAGTCTTGGACAATGAGAGGCTGTACAATGAACTGAAGAGGGATATGCCCAAGTTTGTGAAGGTTGTTTATTTACCCAAAAGTGGTGGGGTGAGTTCACGATTTCTGTATATTCTCAGTTAGTTAAGTTGTACTATTGTATAGTATTACTAAGTTAACTCGTCAACATTTATTTTTGAATAAAATGTAATGTTTATTGTATGTATTTGTCAGGTTGTGGAACGATCGTCTACTCAGAGGGCGGAGGCGCGTGACGCGAGGATCAGGGAATATTTTTACGGGAAGAGGACGCCTTATTATCCGCACTCGTTTGACGTGAAATTTTCAGACTTAAAAAATATATAAGGTAAGTTATCATTGGAGACCTGACTTCAGTTATTTATTATAAGACAATGCATTAAAGAAACAAACCTAAAATGGCGGCTTGTACTTACGTTGACAGATAGTACAGTCAGCATGTAAGATATCAGGTTCAAGATTTTTTTTCAAATTAATAATATTTAATAAGCATTCAATCATAACAATAATTATTAATGGACATTACTATTAACTAATTAATTAATTCTGCTTATGAGACAAAATCATTGAGCGCGTCAAGACAACGTAAAAGCAAATCAAGATTGATTATTTTTCTGTCTGCGGTACGTGTGTGAGTGAGTATAAACGGCACTAGTGTGCAAGCGAGAGAAAATGATAAGCACCGCCATTTTAGATTCGTTTTTTTTAATGAGACAATTGGAGGTTAGAATTAAAAGTGCATTAAGAGCTTTACTTCCTAAGAATGGCGACAACCAATCTTTACATTAGGTTTCGTTTAGTAGTTTATAACTGTAAAAATCAGCTGCCTGTAAAAAATGTTTTGCAGGTGGGTGCCCCGTCGCTGCCGGACTCGTGCATGCCGCTGGGCATGCGGGCGGAGGACGCGCTGACCAAGCTGGTGTCGGTGTGGCCCTCGCCGGCGCTGCATCACCGCCTGCTCGCAGTGTCGTTCGCCGCCGCGCCTGACGACCACGTGCTGCACTCAAACCTCGCCGGCTTCGTCTGTGTGTAAGTTGATTTATTGTCATATGGTACTGTGTGGGCCACTGGCCTATTACCATGCTGAGCACTTAATGTTGCTCATTAATTTGTCGTTACGAATTATAACTTATCTGCACTGCTGCCTGACATTTCTTAAGGGTCTAATCTTAGATAATTGTGTTACAAAAATCTATAAAATGTGCTATACGACTTAGGAATTAAACACAGGAGTAGTCTCTAGCCCTCATGTTTCCACTAGATTATAATGATTTTATGAAGGGCAACAAATAATTCTCAATCGCATATTCACTTGTCATACATATGTAGTTATATTGTTGAAATAATATTATTTATGCTTCGCAAGTGTTGCTTAATTTTTTTTACAAAGACATTACACAGTATAATGATTTTTCATCTTTACGCGAATGTTATTTATTTCAAATGTTATTTTATTTCAATAAAAAATTATAGTCTATGACTCTTCACTAAGCCAAATGGAATATTATATAATATGTACATGTCGTTCTGCAGCACGGCTGTGGACATGGAGCGGCAGATGCTGACGATCCTGTCGCCGCAGCCGCGGCCGCTGCCCAACACCGTGCTGCTGCTGTCGGAGCTGCAGTACATGGACAACCACTAGCGCTGGCCCGCGGCCAGGCGCGGCCCCTGGTGGCTCTAGCACTGACCGACGCGAATTATATTGTACATATAGTATTTATGAGTAAACTAATTTCATGATATCTTACTTTTTATTTCACTTTTATGAATCGTTCGTTCATATTACTGCCGTTTAAAATAGAGAATTATAATATACTAGCTTTTGCTCGCGGCTCCGCCCGCGTTATAAAGTTTTTCAGGCTAAAGTTTTCCGTTATAAAAATAGTAGTTTCCCGGGAGCCTATGTTCTTCCCAGGGTCTCAAACTGTCTCCATACCAAATTTCATCTTAATACGTTAGGTAGTTTTTGAGTTTAACACGTTAAGGCAGACAGATGCAGCTGGGGACTTTGTTATATTATTTAGAACTTTTAAGTGAAACAATCCCGTCATACATCATTGTTGCATAACTTTAACCGTTTACGCAGCGCAGGCAACGGAAGCTCTCAAAACTCATAATTTTCCCCGTTTTTGCAACATGTTTCATTACTGCTCCGCTCCTATTGGTTATAGCATGATGATATGCCTATAGCACTCCAGGAACAAAGGGCTATCCAACACAAAAGATTTTTTCAGTTCAAACCGGTAGTTCCTGAGATTAGCCATTACTGCTCCGCTCCTATTGGTCATAGCGTGATGATATATAGCTTATAGCGGTCCACAAATAAAGGACTATTCAACACAAAAAAATTTTTTCAGTTCGAATCGGTAGTTCCTGAGATTAGCTATTACTGCTCCGCTCCTATTGAATATAGCGTGATGATATATAGCCTATAGCTCTCCACGAACAAAGGGCTATCCAACGCAAAAGAATTTTTCAGTTTGGACCGGTAGTTCCTGAGATTAGCCATTACTGCCCCGCTCCTATTGGGTATAGCGTGATGATATATAGCCTATAGCACTCCACGAATAAAGGGCTATCCAACGCAAAAAGAATTTTTCAGTTTGGACCGGTAGTTCCTGAGATTAGCGCGTTCAAACAAACAAACAAACAAACAAACAAACAAACAAACTCTTCAGCTTTATATAATAGTATATATATATGGAAAAGTCTGAATAAAATGAGACCTATATATTTATTGTATCACAGTGTATATTTAAATACACATTATAATTCTCTTTGAAATACACTGTGATCGTAAAAACAATGACCTTATGAAACAAATGAAATTAAAGTTAAGTCGTCATTAAAGAAATTTTACTCAGAAGCCAGTGTTCAGTGATTTTATCGTGGTTATAAATATTTTCTCCCGACGTTTCGAAGACTGCAGCCTTCATGGTCACGGGGCGGACTGCCATTCGCGTAAACATAATATAAATATACATCTAGAATGGGACGTATTTTTATACTATTATCAATAAAACAATTGCTCACTTTAATATTTTATTTATAAAAATAAATACAACCAACATTATTTACATGAAGATTAAAGTTTAACAAAACACACAAAATGAATCTATCAGATAAATCAATTCAATAGAATATTCAATTTGTATATTATATGTATAATTTAAACAGCAATATACCAACCAAAGTTTTCAATAGTTTATCTAAATAATTTCGTTCTGAAATCATTATCAAGGTTTTTTCAAACTAACTCCTTTTGACACATATAATAATTAGTGCTGACAGTGTCTCAAACTCAGAATTCACAAAACTAAACAATAAATTCTTATCAAAATTATTGTATAGGCATCTATTTCATGACATCTGAGATGCTACTGATTATATAACAACCAAATGTTGTGACGATGCCGACACCAATGGTCAGTATTTACTGATGATACCCTTATGGCCAGACGTAATTCTACTGAGAACTAGACTTACTGGCGTTATTACGTAGTATTTCACGACCATTCAGAACTTATCAAAGGCGCCAGTAACTATCGTATTGGGATGAAAAATCACTCAAATATACAAGTTTTAAGACTGCCTCAGTGACGTAGTTGTACTGCATGCGCGGTATGGCGGCGTTCTGAGGACCTGGGTCCGAATGCCGAGTGGGGCAGTGATCTGTGGATTTTCTACTCAGTATGAGGCCGGAATCGGGAATTTGTTCCCGATATGGCGATAGCCTCGCCCCCATCACATCATGAGACGGAACACACTTGGCGAAAAGTAGGGGCCCTGGTTGCACCGATACCCCTAAGGATAAATAATTCTGGGATAAATACGTGCAGTTTGTTTGTATTATATGCAAGTTTTTCCATTTTATCCAGTTTTACCAATCTATAAATGGTGCGAAATTCTCTGTAACGTATTTTTTTAGTGTTAGTTTTGCTGCCGGTTCTTCTTGCTTTCCCCGTCACTTTTGTGGACGTGCGATTGCGCAAACTTGATCGCCACACGCATCGCGTCTTGGACTAGCTGTTCGCAGTTTATCAGGCTCACCTGGAATATGCAGAATTTATTAATTTATAAACTTTAAGTTTTACAAGTGGGTTTGCCTGCATGAAACATCTTTATTGCGATAAAAAGTAACTTATATGTTAATACGGCTCATAATCTAGTGCGTTACATTTAATTTCCATTTGGAACTTTCTGTGGTGATATTTCATGTACTTTAGCAATTAGAATATTACTCAAATAATGCCTGGCTTAAGATAACATGTTAAATACTGGAAACTAGACCTGCAATCAATCTCCTTTATTGAAACTACATAGTGGTGCTGGTATAAGGGCGTGTAGAAAAGCTAACCGGCTATTATCATGGGCTGAGGCAGACCGGGCTGTGTCGCGTGTTGTAGTGACCCATCTTATTATGTGTGTGTGTTCCTTATAAAACCATGTATGTTATCATATTAAAGTAGTAATAAACATTTACTAATGCAGAATGATCTTTGATTACACATCCTGAGCGCTCAACCTAGTCTCTAATGGAAGCAATTGTACACAAAATATATTGTATTGCTGATTTTAGCGTTGCGACAAGGCCCGGCCCGGCTTGGTTGGTGGAAGTGTACCTTGGTGGCGCTCATCTGTGCGTACGTGAGCGGCTCCTCCGGCGCGGCGCCCGGCGCGGCGGCCAGCACGTCCGCGTCGAACACGCGCGCCACGCAGCGCAGCCACGCGGCCGCGGAGAACGACGACGACACCACCTCCTGCGGGAAGGAACACCGATATTTATTACGCTACAGATCCATACTTCTATCTGGTAACAATATGTGTGACGCCGTTCGCAACTAACTTCACGCTGGTAATATCGATTAGTGATACAGAGTAAATAATAATATATTTAAAATTCGACCGTACCATTCCGGTATTTCCAAAAATAGGTCTTATTTTTTCGGTCTTTAATTACTTCTCCATACTCGCTATGTAATAATAAAAGTGTCCATAACTGGGTACATGACTAACCTGCGGCACAGTGCAAGCGGCCAGTATCACCCCGCCGGCACAGCCCAGCAACATGGCGGGCAGCGCCGGCGCATCGCTAGCGGACGTCTTGATCGCCCGCGCCACGCCCTCCGCCTGCATGAGGTAGGAGCAGCGCACGAAGTGTACCGCGAAGCGTCGCCCCTCGCGTTCTGCTTGGTGGACCGCCTCGCGGATCTCTGTCTCTGCTATTGCGCTGGGAACAGATATTACCACGATAATCTTATCCTTATGTTCTAAGGATAGGTAGGAGAAATACCTTCAAGAAAAGAACTTATTCCTACCTCAATGGCTGGCAAAGCATTGATGATTCTCGTATTGGGGATGTTTATGGTCACTATCAATCAGGAGCTCTGCTTACACGTTAACGTTCTCTATTTTATATATAAAAAACAATTGTCGACTTAACCGTGTCATTAAAGGTGGTAAGTTTTTTTTTCTACTTTGGCAATCTCGTAGATAGCCACGAAAGATCATTTCCGCAATTTACCAACAAATTAATTCATGATAATTTTTTTAAGCTAACGTCGACTAGGTGAGCAATCATTCGCTTATACATTCCATTATGAAAATATACGCACTGAGTAGCATCATTGCGCATACAAAACAATTGTGATTAGATTCTAACCAGCCAGCATAATTTGTGTCGATTGTCAATGGGTAATCATCTCTCGTCACTCGACATCCTATTTGACCAATTCACTTACTATCAGGTGCAGTGGGGTCATTTAGCACGTTAAAAAAAAAGATTCGGCGCGCATAGACTTTGCACCAGTCGTGGACACTCTTAAGAATACTCACTGCAGCGCTGTGTCGTTCATTTCCACGGGCCTCTTGTGTAGTGTGTCCAGCATGGCGAGGCACTGCGCGTACTCCCCGTGTGGCGCCCCGGAGCTGCCGCACAGGTCCGTTAGAGACCTCTTGATATTGGCCACCTCTTCTTTCCGCCTCTCCGGTTCCACCAGCTCGATTATTTCTTCCAGTTTCCGGGCTCGCGAGAATAGTTCTTGCGCCTGGAGTCGATTTAGGAAGTACTGTTTCAATAAACGATCCCAATCTTAATTAATCTTCAATCCGACTCCGAGAATGACGGGGTGTCTATACTACAAGTACATACTGCCGTCCTAAGCGCAAAACCGGTATGTCAGTGACACCTTATTTCAAGATAATCACAATTTTGTAAATATAGTTTTATAGTTTTGTATGTAAAACTGAGATAGAGAAACTCTTTTAAGGTTTCTTTAACAAGTTCTAAACAAGATACCGTTATCTAGGTAAGTTCATTGGATGGGTATTTCTTTGAGATATCTGACGACATAAAAATCAAGAGTTTGATTTTTTTTGAAATACCGCATTTGAGCTTAGCGCGGCAGTATAATATCTGGGCGTGTTATCATGTAAAGGCAGACATAGTGCTTACTATCAGTTGACCCACTATTGACCGTTTAATAAAAGATCCCAATCCTGATCTTCAATCCGACCTCGAGAATAAACCGATCAAACTTGTACACACTAAACACGTCAAAAAAGCTCTGGGACCTTATTCTCTATCCCGCACGTTATTTTGTGCGTAACAAGCAATTAACACAGCGCATCATGTTTAGGACTATAGAAATTTGGCTTACAGAATACCATTCCATGCACATTTCTCGAAGATAACATGACACGGCCGCGTTACACGTTTACACTATCATACAGAATAAGGGCCCTGTCCTAATACCTGTCCATTTGAGCGATGAATTGAAAAATTGATTGAGATCGCTTATTAAAGTGGACGGTTAATCTTCCTGCGACAAACAATTGCAAAAAAAAAGAGAACACGGCTTGCTATATCAATAATATTAGAAGTCAAATAACATGGTATTTTTTACCACGCACCTGCAATGCCCTCTCATTGGTGATGGCGTGTACGGTAGGCGCGTGCCCGCCGGCGCCCTTGACCAGCGTGACGCACAAGTCCTGCAGCAGCCCCGCGCGAGGCGCATGCGTGCCGCAACACAGCTCCCTGCCACACACTGCTGGTGCGTTAAACCATCACTGCACTGCAGTTTTTGTTAAAACCCGCCATAGTGGCCCACGTAAGTTGCGTTCGCGATCAGCCTGTGTATATTCGGTTCCATCAGGCGGGCATGATTGTGTCTACAGTCGAGGGATAATAATCTCTCGTCAGTCTTTCATTGGACCCCACTCCACTTACCATCATGTGCGGTAGCGGCACTTTGTCATGCACTTATTAAAAAAAAGTTATTGAAAAAAATAGCTAAATTGTTTTTAAAATCTACCATGTTGTCACATAACAGTGAAAACTAGCAAAACGTTAAAAAAATTGCCATTAAAAATTATGTAATAATGCAGTGCATCATAGCTGCTACTTCAAGTCAATTTTCCATTTTCCATGGAAGACCATTCCAGCCAAGTCAACAGATAAATACATATATGGCAATTGATCAACAAATTGCTTTTGCTCGCGGCTTCGGCTTTGTGTAAGAGTTTTTCGAGAATACAAGTCCCGCTATATATTTTCCCGAGACGAAAGCAGTCCATGTCTTTTCCAGGGTCTCAAGCTATCTCCACGCCAAATATCATAGCAATATATTCAGTAGATTTTGAGTTTATCGCGTTCAGACAGACATACAAACATGGTGGGTGACTTTGTTTTATCATGTAAATAATTATTAATCTAAAAACTTCTCTTCAAATTGCTATACCCATAACAAAATCAATTACTTTGAAGAAAAATCTGTACTATCTATGACCGGGTTCTTAATTATCAAAACCAAATGCTACTTACTTTGACACCAGTGGCGGTTGAACTGTGACCAGCCTGAGCCCTGTTTCAGGGTACGTTTCCCCTGGCACGGTTACCACAGAATCCTCCCTGGACAGCTGGACGCTGTCGATCACTCGCGTCTCCACTGGCGCGTTGGTTCTTATTGATTCTCTGCACATACAGAGTGATTTAAGGAGTACTTATTGAGGATAATTTTCTTTGTGTTGTTTTTTTGTATTGTTATGCAAGGTGAAACGATCCTAGGTTGGAAACTATCTCGAATTTATTTTAGAGAACTACACAATTTTCAAATAGCATTCACGTCTTTTTAAATTTTTTTGGAAATTTTGGATTTTCTTTTTTTTATCCTATGGTATGGTATGATAGTGTTCATTTAAAAAACGAAATCTATTAAGAAGAGTTAAACTCACCTAACCAACTCCTGCGCATCCAGCACGACCTTCTGCGACAACTTCTCGCCATAAACCGATAGATTTAAACTAAACCCTTTGTCCGTAACACTTGATCCCGTTTGACACACCACGCTATTCGGCAACACCTGTCTTATAGCTGCATTTAATAAATGAATACCGGTATGATTGAGCATGGTGTTAAACCTTTTTTCACTGTCAATAACACAAGTCACATTATCACCGCATTTCAAATATGTTTTTTCACTATTTTCAATCACAATATGTCCTTTATGGAAAATAAAATCGCGAATTTTGAACACACTTTCCACTTTCATAGATAAACTGTCATTTATTTGTACAGTACCACTGTCTGCGGCCTGACCGCCTTCCTCGCAGTAGAAATTTGATTTTTCTGTCACTAAATAATAAGGTTTATGTTCGCACGCGTCTAAATAGTCTATCCATTCGCATTGTTCGTTTAGTATTGCTATTAATTTTGTCCGCAAAGGAGGGAACTCTAATCTATTACCTATGACTTCGTAATTATATTTGTGTGAATCGTCTGTGCTTTTATAACCATTTTTGAGGAAGTTGTCTATGCTTTCGTCAAAAAGAAGACCTTTGTTGGAGTTCTGCTCTTTGAATGACGTTTTGTGCCTTTGTTTGTGCTTTGACAAAAGTTTCCAGAAACCCTCCTTGTCTATAGATAAGTTATTGAGATCAGCGATTCGTTGTATGATGTCTTCTTGGAAGCCATGCGTGTCATACAATTTGAACACTAATTCTCCAGGTACTATGGTTGAATTGTGCTTGGACATTGTCTGTGGAATTGTGATATAGTTGATTAATTGATGAATTTCTGATCAGTATCCATTACAGGCAAAGTAATTTTACGGAACATTATAAGCACTACATCACATTAAGAACTAAATCGGAGTCATCATTAGAACTTTAATCTAACCTCATGAACACTTACCTCTTTAAACTCCCTATACCCCAATGGGAATCCAGCCATTTCCACATCTCCCATGGCTTCCACCTCAGGGTACACTACCACCAATTCCTTCCATTTCTTCACCAGCCCAGCCCTCATCTTGGCATAAGCTTGCCCTTCGTGCTCCATGATGACCTTCGCATTTGGCGCTTTGCTGACCAACTCAGGGTACGTGGAACCCAGGGTTTGGACCACTTCGTCATATAAAAGTGGTAGTAAATTAGAATTTTTAAATATGTCCGTCGATATTTTGAACGATTTACGCATTATTTGTTTTAGATTAAGACTGAAATATAAACAGAATGGCGTTAAAACTACATACACTGGGAACTGTATCAAAAATTGATTATTTAGATAATAAAAATCTATAATTTATCTAAAAATTTAGAGGCTCTTTTCACATCATGGGACTTTTTTTGCTCATAAAATAGAATCCTAATATTTTGCTAATTATTCTATTTGAGAGTTAACATCAAAACAATTACACTACATAATCAGTAAATTCTAGTTACCTAGAAGCTGGAAACACGCCATCCGCTAAACAAACGCTGATCATCCGCGCGTGGTCCGCCAGTCGACGGTACGCGCAGTCTAACAACGCGTCACTTTTGTAACTGCCAGTATATGGGGACACATCTTTACTGTTCTGCAAGATAATGTTTTTATTATTTGATAACCTACTAAAAAACTGTATTTTTTTACTTAATGATAAAAAAAAACATTAAAATGCAATAAAAAATAAATTATTAAATATTTATTTTTTATGATACTGACTTTTTGAAACAATAATATAACTTTAATTTGTTTCAAACCAACTTTTAATTTATCTGTCTCATTCTCTGCATTTTTTCTATACTATTGCATAAATTTACCTTTTCTATAGCCTTAATTATGGGTTGAAAGAGATCGGTGTCGTAGTTAGAAGGCACCTGTTGCAGTATAGTGGCCATGCGCTCCAATCCCATACCGGTATCAACATGGTGCCTACTGAGCTGCTTCACTGAACCATCTGTTTCTCTGAGAGAAAATCATTGCTATTAGCCTTAGACCAGTACACTGCACATACTGTTGTTGATCTAACCACTGATATCAGTAAATAATCTCAATCTCTTTTTTAAACCATCATGAAAATGGATCAATCAGAATAACGTTGTATTACATTTTACAATTATTTATTGTATTACATTTTAAAATTGAGTTTGTTTATTGACAAAGCGTGTTGCAGCTTTAATAGTAAGCCTCATGCTTAGGCAAATGGTATCGACACTCTACTTAATTTTTAATTACAGACCAATAGATGGTACTAAACTAGGCATATTACAAAAGCAATTTAGTGTTCAGTATCTTTTATCTCATAATTACACTAGCTACAATATTTATCTGTCTTGAATTTGAGCCCAATATAGCGATAGGGTCGACCCGTATCACATCATGGGACAACTAATGGCGAAATATCGGTATATAGAATGCCATTCCACACTTATTTCACGAAGATAAACACGGCTGTCTTACGAGTTTACACTGTCATAGAGAATAAGGCCCCTAGTTGCTTGGCAAAAGAAATTGACGAACTGTTAATAACTACTCTAGGCAGCCTTCATATGTGACAACCTATCATGGAGAAAACCATAAACTAACCTATTACATTGTATGAAGACAAGATTCCATATTTCAGTAAGTGACCCATCAGGATTTACGTAATGGATCTCCGTGCATGGTCCACAGGGGCCTGTTGTGCCCATTTCCCAAAAATTGTCCGCTGCCCCCAAGCCTTTGAGTCGACTTGGTGCTACTCTAAAAAAAAACAGGTCAATATTAAACTCTTTGCCAGAATCTTTATTTCCCCATAATTATAACCTAGGCATCTTCACAAGTGAATTAGTATCTTCTAGCCAAGCATGCTCCACTGTAGATTACATCATGACTTATCATCAGGCGAGATAGTGGTCAAACGCAAGATAAATCAATGCTATAAAAAAAAAATAATAAAAAAACTATCAATAAATAATCAACTGTATTGTAATGTATTGTAGTTTGATATTACATAATAATATATATATTAAAAAAAAACTAAAATATGTATTTACAATATGTGGATCACATAAATAATATGCTTTCAGTTTATCTATCTATACTTATAATAAATCTGTAGAGAGGTCAATTCTGTACATGAAATATATTTCCAAAATAACTATCAGGGGGTGATTAGGGATCGATACTGATGCCAAAAATGCAATTAGTAAAATTATTGTCTGTCTGTCTGTCTGTCTGTATAACCGTTATAGAAACAAAAACTACTCGACGGATTTTAACGAAACTTGGTACAATTATTTGTCATACTCCTGTGCTGGTTATAGTATACTTTTCATCACGCTACAATTAATAGGAGCAGAGCAGTGAAGGGAAATGTTGGGAAAACGGGAGAAGTTACTCCATTTTTAAGCTTCCGTCGCGTGTGCAACCTTAATGGTTAAAGCTACACAAAAATCATGTATGACGGAAATGTTCTCCTTAAAATTATGTAAAAAATATCCCATGACAGCATATGTCTATCTTTTATGGTTGACTCACAATAACACGTGTAACTCCCGATAGCTTAGCAGTTGGAAGCTTTCTCATTATATTTGTCTACTCTTACGTTTATAACACTCTCAGTCATCCCTAATTAAAAAAGTTAACATTATTAAATATTCCATAAAAAAGAATCATAGAAATCGGTATAGAAACACCAAAGTTATACATGAAATACGCTAATAATAAGCCATCATGCGTGAATACTGAATCATGCTATAAGGATTATTTTTGTATATATATATATGGTCGCGAACGCACAGGCAGGCGGCTTGCTTGGCACCTAGAGGCTAGCGAATCACCTAGCGAGTAGCTTCGTAAAACGAACATTCTCGAACGTTCGCGACCGGCTCCATTTTTGAAGTCCGAAATCCACGCGGGCGAAGCTGCGGGCGGAAGCTAGTTTTCAAATAATTTGTATGTAGTGTTTACCTATAATAGCGAATCATACTTAATTTGCTATTAATTTTATGTTATTTTGTAAGCAACGGAATAAATGCTAGTAAGCCTAATAAAAATTAAAAATACAGTAATATAAATTGTTTAAATCTATCTTGAAATATCATGAACAACTTAATTAAATATTCATGAAATATTATGTCTCTACGAATGTCCGCGAGGTTCAAATCCCCGAAGGGCACACACCTCTGACTTTTCTAAAAAATCATGTATGTATTCTTTGTGAATTTATTGTTCGCTTCAACAGTGAAGGAAAACATCGTGAGGAAACCTGCACATCTGAGAAGTTCTCTATACGAATTTCGAAGGTGTGTGAAGTCTACCAATCCGCACTAGGCCAGCGTGGTGGACTAAGGCCTAATCCCTCTCAGTAGTAGAGGAGGCCCGTGCTCAGCAGTGGGCAAGTATATAATACAGGGCTGATATTTTTATTATTATTATATTATGTCTATGCATATTTGATCAGTGTAATTTTTCCAGACGATGTTGTGATGCACATTAACAAAAAAAGCGGCGATAGCCTAGTTGGGTGTGGAACGGTCTGCTGAGACGAATGTTCGCCGGGTCAAAACCCAAGGGCACACAACTCTGACTTTTCTTAAAAAAAAAAAATGTGTATATTCTTTGTGGATTATTGCTCAATTTAACGGTGAAAGAAAACATTCTGAGGAAACCTGCATACCTGAGAAGTTCTCTATAGGAATTTTGAGGGTATGCAAAGTTTACCAATCCAGACTAGGCCAGCGTGGTTGACTAAGGCCCAATACCTGTCAGTAGTAGAAGAAACCCGAGCCCAGCAATGGAAAAGTATATAATACAGGGCTGATGATGACATTAATAAAAAAAGCCTATGCACTTGTCCTTTAATATTCAACACTAGAATTAATAAAAGTATAATACCCGATAGATTTCCAGATGTCCCTGCATTCCCTATCCTCTGGTAGACCAATGATGGCATCTCCAGAAAAATATGTGACTACAAGATCTTCAGGTTTCAGCCTGTACGGGCCCAGCAGGAGATCCCATGCCATCTGACAAGCTTCTTTCTGAAAGATAAAGGAATACAAGCTTGCTTGATGATTCTCAAAAATTATAAAATTTACATTTTAGATGCTTTGCCATTTACTAACTTTAAGTGTTCAATAAATTACTAACTTAAATAATTTATAAGAAGTACAGAAAAATATAAAATGTAATAGGAAGTCTTATTGCTAATGTTTTATAATAATAATATGAGATAATAAAACAAACTAATTATACATAAGTAGTTAACAAAATAGTTATTAAAAATATCTGTTTACCTTATAATAATCACCAAAAGACCAGTTTCCAAGCATCTCAAAGAATGTGTGGTGATGTCCATCCGTACCAACCACTTCCAAGTCATTGTGCTTGCCTCCCACCCTCACGCACTTCTGTGAGTTCACTGCTCTGATGCATGGTGGGGCTACTTTACCCAGGAATACACCTTTGAACTGAAAAGCGAAACATAATATTAAGTTATAAATATATTTATTAACAAAACTTTTGTCTGTCTACTGTATTCACTAAAATTATTGAAGTGATTTTGAGTAAATTATCTGAAGAATAAACTTGAAATCAAGAGTACTTAAATATATAAAACCGATTAGTATAAATATACCTGATTCATGCCAGCATTCACGAAAGGTACCGAAGGATCGCACAAAGGCACTACGGAGCTAGACTTGACGCGTTTATGAGCATGTTTTTCAACAAAATATTCAATAAATGTATTTCGAATACTGCTGGAAGACTTCGAACGTGTCCAAACTTTTTGGTGGATCGTACCTCTTTGAACCGGTATTCGTAGCATATTTTATTGGTTACAAAATACGCTTTAGGCCTAATATATAAATGCCAATAGAAATTTAAATTACAACAAAATTGTTTGGCCGTTAAATAAACATTTTCTATTGCCTTGAACTGAACATAAACCTTTCGCAATTCGCAAATTTTTGCAATGAAACTTGAACAAAATAACTGTCATTTGTCAACTATTTTAATTGTCAAAATTAATGTTGAGTAGGAAATACAAGAGGCGGTACATTTGTCCGGGACATGACGTCAAAATGTAAGAGTGGCTCAAAATTATATATTGTACTACTTCAAATTTTATGTCGCGGCAGTCGCGTTACTTATTCTCCGTCTCTGATAAACTGTAGGACGAGGACAGTGAGGTAGAGAACCGCATGCTACAAATTACAATAGGACGTTTTTTTACAATGGACATTACATTAAGGTGCGTTGGGGTTAAATCGGACGCTTTTTCGACGTGTTAAACAGTCTTCTCGAATTATTTTTTTACAATAATTCTATAGGAGCTATCATAATGAATTAGCTATATGTTATTAAATATACTAAATGGTATATATTTTTTCAATTCCTTATATATAACAGTTAATGTTTTATAGGGCTTTAAAAAAGTACCACACTTTTAGAAATGTGTGAGAAAGATAGGACCTTCATAGGTATAGTTCGGACTACTATCTAAAATCGTCTATGATACAGGGATTCTAAAATCCATAAAAGAGCATATTCTGATCTAGATATTCATTTATAAACATTCAAAAATTTTATAAATTTCGTAAGATATTTTTAGAAGCGAACTTTGTTTTTTTAATAGTTCTAGGCATACGATCATACCCCACATGAGTGACACTGTAGATATTTTTAAAAATATTCGAAGAAATAGTACATACACGTGTAAATAAACAATAAATAAACCAAATCGACCATTCATCAGAGCTAAAAAGATATCCACAATTAGTGAGTTCAGACGTTTTCATGTATAAATTTTGATAAAAACTTGCAATATTTTACAAGTGCTAGATCGAACGATTTTTATCCGTTCTTTAACGACAAATAATTGTATGTGTAAAGATCGGATCTCAGGGAATATACGTGTTTCGACAAATTTCATTAAACAAGTCACAAGATTTATTTCCTTTATGATAGTATATACCTACAAAATTAATTGAAAACAGTAAATACTCAATTAAAATTAGGCAAATTCTTGCATGGGGTTAATCCGGATCTGCCAGGGAACGACAAAACACCGATATTCTGTTTGTTAGCACCGTAAATATTATTTACTTGACGGCTTCACTCATGTGAACTAGTGGAACGTAGGGTACAAGATCGCAGGTAGTGTTGTCCGAAAACAAAAATTATAACACAATTACGAGTTATTTGATTTATACGATGTTATACCTCTTACGATCTTACCCCAACGCGCCTTACTGCGTTTCAAGACGCGAGCGAGAGGGAAATATTTTGAGGGTTAACATTACAAAATACTGTAAGATACGTATTGAAACGCCTCGCCTCATTTGAAGTAGGACGTTGTACCGGCTCAATGCTATAAAGAGGCTACTCTTACAAACTCTTTTTCATGTCATGTCCTACCCAACTCTAGTCAAAATTAATACAGTACGCAAAAGTTCGTAAATTGAACATCAATAAGCTGTTTTACAAAATATTCATATATGTTTTAAAGACAGTGTCATTGAGGACACTAATGAACGAAATATGAGAGGAGATATTTATAGTAATTAATATTTTAAAATATAAAAATAACAAAACAAAACGCGTTTAGACTTTTTTGATTTGAAATAAGTATATGCTTAAAATACACCACCGCCACAAAAATATTATGCAACATAATAAAATTGACAAACTGACCAAGTGACATTTGATAACCAGTTTTTGACAATGACAATTCCACTTGCTCCAGCAATATTCGAGAAATTCGACAAGAAATTAATATAGAAAGTTATACACAACGTAACATACAATAAATTTATTTAATTACTGTACGAGACACGTGTTCGCGCGTTATCGGTTCCAAAAATACTGTTCGTTTGTCGTCGCAGTTAAGGTGGTAGCTCAAGGTCCATTTTCATACATTTTGTTTCGGCTTTAATCTGGGTAACTAAACAAGTATTGGCAAGTAAAGAATTTAAATTCACGTCTAGTTAGTGATTAGTTCTCGCAGTTGAAGAAAAACGTAAAATAATTAATAATCATGGATATTTCGGCCTTTAAAATTTAATATGACGAAATTTTAAAGGCAGAAATATCCATGATTATTAATTATTTTTACATTTTTTCTTCAACTGCGAAATAACTAGACGTGAATTTAAATTCTTTACTTGCCAATACTTGTTTAGTTACCCAGATTAAAGCCGAAACAAAATGTATGAAAATGGACCTTGAGGTATCGCCTTAAGTTGTGTTTACTCGTCGTTGGGACACGTAAGTGATTAGTGTTTTGGTTCGATGCGCTTAAAAATACGTAAATATGAATCGGTTTGAGATTCTTGTGTTGTGTTTGTGTGTCGCTCTGTCGGTTTCGGAGTTATTGGGGCCGGAAACTCGTAAGGACTCTGAAGACAGTGAGGATGAAGACGACTTGGAGAGTTTGGATAGTACGACGCGAGTCGACGCGGAATACATCAAGGAGTTGACGGATGCGGTCAACAAGGAGATCATGACGCTGAAGGAGTACGCCGATGTAATGAAAACCAAGGAGCTGCCGAAGGAAGATGAAGATAAAAAGTATGCGATTTATGTTTTTGTATTCTAATTACCTGCTGTTTAGTTTACACTTGGAGAATATACTATAGCCATTCCAACCTAACTTTTCTGTATATATATTTGAAGCTACCATTAAGTCATAAAATATAAAAGGCTTATAAAACCAAATTACAGAACTGATTAACTACGAATTATTATTGTTCAATCTACAATAAAAATAGTTGAAGAAATTCAAAACTTCAAAGTACCTGTACACATAAAGTTTGATGATAAAATTGTTTTTTTTTACCCATAAAAGTAAATTCTTCATAATAAATTTCAATTCTTAAAAATGCTGATAAATATTAAGGTGATTTGAAACTGCCAATTTAATAACCTTTTTTTGCTCATTGTACACTAACATGATGACTTCCATTAAAGCATTTACAGATCCTCACCTAGAGCAAATGGCGTACACATTGAAACTCTTGCAGAAGAGTCTGCTGAGGCAAACGGAACCGAGCTGGGTTGAACAGAAGAACATGGATCAAAGCAGTGATCAGGAGGTATGTAGCAATAATAATTATAAACACTACATCACCAGTAAAGGGTCCATAATATTGAAGGTTGGCTAATTGACAAGCATAATTTTTTTCATTTTTTTTTAATATATTAAAAACAGAAGATAGTGCTGTTTTTAAATATGTATGAAACTTAGCATCGCAAAAAAGTTGCTAAGTCAATTAGCCTTTCAACCATCAATATAATTCTTAATAGCTTCTTTTTTGGCAAACATGTTCAAGTAGTTTAATTACTAGTTAATTACAGAAAAAAAATTTACAATGTAAAATTTTGGCTCTCTGTTTCAAAATATTCATGGTGTCACTAACAGACTAATAGCAATAACTTGAGTAATGTAAATTATCTAAATGTAAGTGCAAAATTGACAGGTCCTTAAAAACATTTTTAAAGTGGTTAGAATGTGTACATTTCTCTTGCTAGGCTAGTTACTAAAATTCAACATTAAAATTAAAATACTAACAATTTAAAATTGTTGCTTACAATATCTTTATAAATAAATATTTTATTGCTTGCACACATCTCTTTGGTGGTGAAAGAATACCTACTATATATAAATTGGCATGCCAGATTCTCCTAAATACGCACAATTGTTTATGATCATTCCTTATGTATTTTCGTGTTGTAGGTAAAGTTAAAACATCTATTATTATAATAATTTACAATTAAATATATAAACACAATGATATGAAAAGTAATAATAAATAATGTTATGTTTTTGAAACATTACAATCAGTGATAATGTAATACAAAAAAAAATCATAAGTCATCACAAAACATAATAGTTGTAATTATGATGAACAATTCAAAACAAACGATCATGAAATATGTGCATTTTATCTATTCTTATTTGTTCATTTTCACATACTCGTAACCCAATTAAATGTGGTATTATAATGTTTACTTTCAACTCATTTCGCAAAAAATGGGTTTACTTAGTTTTTATAAATTTAAATCTGTTGTTACATTAATTTTAACTTATGTTTTACTATGTATATGTTTTACTTCATGGGTGTGTCCAAATATAGCGAATGCATTGTAAAAGCTCTGTTTACGACCAGTCAATGTAAGATTGTAGTTTGTATCACGAGCCTTTTGCACATGCATGCTTGCAGTGCATTTATCACATGCATTAAACTTCATCAGTCTCATTATTAAGTGGCGTGAATTTGTTCCTATAGTCCTATATTTAGTACAACCACTTATTTTAAATGTTTAATGATTTTTTATGTTGACACGAATGTTACGTAATCGAAATATCATTAATCGTATTTCATCATGATTTTCTTTCAACATTTCAAAGACTTTCGGAACCTACAGGTTTCTTAAATATCTTTTTTTTTCTAAGTTTAATATCAACAGACATTAATAAGGCTTTTATTTATTTCAGAGAATAGATGTAGAGAGTCCACAATACATTTTGGACAGTTTACCACCATTACCTGAAGAAGAAGAACCAGAGTTAACACCTGAGATGAAAGAAGGTATGAGTGTTCAGTAAATTTGTATAATTTAGTAACTTGGCTAATATATTTCTGAGAATAATGAATCAAATTATTCTATACCTTAAGGCTTTACAAAAAAGCTTGATTTAATTTTGGCAGGTGTCAATGCCACTTGATGATCAACATTATGTTAAGACTTAATTAACAATCAACTTAAATGTAATGTGGTACACAAAACGTTGATTCCAGTTTCTATATGTATCTTGCCATGCCAGGGTAATGACGGACCTATAAACCTGGCCGTTTTCATTAAATCTTAATCTATTAGTTATGGTTGCTTGTAACTGGTTAGCAGGAGTTAGTGTCTTTTTAGTTCTTGATAAACTAAAATAGGATTTATCTTTCTCTCAAATCCATTTACCCAACAGCCAAAGAGCTATACGACGCCGCCATGTCGAAGCTCAACAAGCGGACTCCAGACCTTCGGGCCTCCATACTGCAGATCAAGCAGGCGGCTGAGGTCGGCTACGTGCCGGCTAAGATCAAGCTGGCCTGGTCTTACGTGTTCGGGGAGGGTGTAGAACTTGATGCGGAGAAGGCCAAGGGGATATTCGAAGTGTTGGCGGAAGAGGGGAACGCCGAGGCTCATGCGGTAGGTGATTGTAATCATGAGAGTGTTGTGCACACATATGAAAATTTTAAATTAATTTATTTCTTATTTTGCGAGCATATAAATGAACTAAACAACAATAAAAAAAATAATTGTATTTTTTTTTCTTCACTTTATTATGTACTGTAGTCTATACCTTAAACTGATTTTAAAAAGAGCAACACCAGAGTTTCTTGTCCGTTCTTCTGTGGTGAGAACTGCTTTTCGAACTGGTGGTAGAGTTAATATTGACGGAGAAGTTATTCTTGTTGATTGAGTGACTAAATTCTATAACGGACACCGTCTGTCGTTATAGGCAACTAGTTTAATTCTATATTTGAAGTCCAATAACAAAAGGTACACTCCATCAATAATGAACATTTGTTCTAGGGCATGGGCTTCCTCTACGCAACCGGTATAGCGGTCCCGGTGTCCCAGGCGAAGGCGCTGGTGCACTACACGATGGGAGCGCTGGGTGACAGCTCATTCGCGCAGATGGCGCTCGCGTACCGATACTGGAGCGGCGTCACGGTCCCCAGCTCGTGTTCCAAAGCCCTGGATCTATACATGAAGGTTGCTTCTAAAGGTGATACAATAATCGATAGTTTTGTTTGTTCGATACTCGACTACAGTCGATAATAGTTTGATAATCGATTATAAGAATCAATGTTTAAAAATCGATTAAGACGTGATAAAATGTTATCCCTCATCACAGACCTAATATATTTTTGTGCATTAAAATTCACGTGAAAAGACTTTTTTACAACTCAATTTGTTTATTTTTATTTTGTATAACATATCTATTTTTTGTCTGCAGTGGCCAGCCAGGTAACATTCAGTGGAGGTCCAGCGATACACAGGACTCGTCTGATGGACGAGGCGGAGAGCGGCGGCGCCGGCGCTGCGCTCGACAGTGACCTCATAGAATACTACCAGCTACTCGCTGAAAAGGGAGATGTGCAAGCGCAGGTGAGTACAAGAATAGAAGCGATAAATTTACGGTCTAAATTATTTATATGGTTGTAATACGTATGCCTCGATCATTCGCAGCTTTAGACCAATCAGGATAGTGCTTGTTTGCAACACTCTCTTAAGAGCGTTTACGCATCCGCGCGCCGTATGTCTCAAAAACAGCACTTTTCGAAGGAGATAATATCCATCAAAACATTATTTTAAAAACATATGAATTAGTAATTATTATAGAAAATTTTGTTGTATAAAAAGTTAGTAGAGAAAATTTTTAGATTTATTGAGTATTTGTAAATTGTTTAATTATTACTGAACAGAGGTTTTCAAATTTGCGCTTCGAACGTCTATTTCGAAGCTCAAAATACCTTAAACCACTAAGGAACATAACAATATGTTATTTTTATCTAACTAAAAAGATCCTGAAGAAAAAAGTTAGTAGAGAAAAATATCTTTTTATGTTTAATTCATGAGAAATAAAAATTCAAAGAATTCGAAAATTTCAGAAATGTTGGTCATTTAAATGATTTTTTTATCACTATATCTTACTTAATTGAATATAATATTGGATTACTATAATAGAAGAACATCTCCTCAAAACATACAATTTAAAAATTCTACAAAAATAGTTCTGTTATTTTTCTATAAATATTTTAAATACCACTATAAAACGCAACGCGCAAATCGTTTCAAATTAGTCCGCCTTGAGGCTTTCTAGAGAGAGGACGTATCGCTCGTCGCTCCGGCGAGACTCCAGTTGGACTTTGCTGTGCGTAGAAAAATAGTCACGTGTATACAGTGATTGCCACATCTTAGTACTTTAGTAAGTAAAATATTTTTTCTTTAATGATTGACAATAATTTTAGTAGTTACTATAAATTATTATTATATTATTATGTTTCAGACACAATGGGAAGTAAAGCTATTTCTAGGCAAGAAAAGGAAACGTAACACCGCTGAAACTTCGGCTAAAGCAAAAGCTAAAAGATTGATGTACTAATGTTATAACATGCGTCTGTAGTTATGGTTGTTGCTTTTTACTCATTAAACACTTGAGCATAGTTACTCGAAGGAAAAAATGGAACCTTAAGCTAAAAACAATTAGCCCATTGAAATGTTACATGAGCTTTGTATTTTTAGAGGATCCAATTTTATTTTTAGAACATGTGTGGGGGTCAATAGAAGCTTAATCTCAAGTTTGTGAGGTCGCCCCCTTGTCCCCTGGCCGCCATCATGGAAAAGGGGTGAAAACACTTTTTCGCGATATCTTGGAAACTATGCGTCTTACATAAATTTTGTAAAGTCATAATTTGTAGCAAATTGTTTTGCCTACAAATATGTTTTTTTTTTCTCCTTTATCCCGAAATGGTAACTCATACCTTTTCTACCTGCATAAAATTCGATAAGTTAAATTTGGTAAGTTCTATGGCAAAGAAAAGAGTTAGGAATAAATAAGTAAAGTTGTACACAGACACACAACAGAGCAACAGGTTGTAGTATCGAACATTTACAACTATTGAAAGAGAATGTTTGCTTGCAGTCAACATTTTTAATGAAGTGTAATATGTGCAATATGGAATTTAAGCTATTTAAGCGCTAAGAGATATACTGATAGTATGGACGTATATCGTGGAACTGTAAATGGAGCTATGATGACTGAAGTTGTTAGATCAAATTTAAACGAACAGTTGGCTTCCATAGATTTACCAATATTAACGCAAAATGTTTACATGAAATGTTACGACGAGTTAGCTAAATGATTGAAATTAGCTGCAGAGGACAGGACTGTGGCGATGTAAAGACGGTATTCCCATACTTACAGTCAAAGCTGACTGCTGTTGGTCAAAAAGTACAGAACCAACTATTTTGCTTCGTCGTGTGTCGCAAATATTATGCAAAACTATGGATATAAAACTGGTAAATTGTTATACATGGATGTACAATCGATCGATTGATGATCGATGTCACTGAGAAGCAATACCTATTAAAAAAACTATCCAAAAAATATAACCAACTTCCGAAAAAGAAGTCTTTTTATTTCTCACTTTTTAGTTATACACCTAAAAATGACATCTCATTACATACACCTTCTGACTCAAAATATAAATTCCAATATGTAATTTCTAATGACTTAATTTAAACTTTCAATACGCTAAATATTAAAAACTGCAGATCTATGGAGTAATTATGTGGTCCATTATAAACATCGTAGCACAGTAATTTTCCTGATTTATTGTCTGATTACGGAGTTCTGGTGCCTATCTTTCGGCTTCATGATGAGCTCCACTTTACTAAAGGGTACTTTCTAAAGTGAAAATAACAATTTGTAAAATTGCCGTTAAAATTTGTTAAAAATGTTTATTTTTTTTTTAAATTACAAAATGATACATATAAACTATTTCATGATGAATTCTTATATATTTAATAATAGAATTCTTCATTTATCATAAATTCATAAATCATAAGTTACATTCCAATTAGATAATTAAAGCGAAAAGATCAAAATTGGTTGGTCTGACTATAAAGATAGCCGACGCGCTAACTCTACGCACACAGCTACGCAACGGCTCTGTGTGAGTGAATTTTGCGAAGAATTACCTATAGTTGACTTCACGCGCGGCACGTAAACGCTCTTAAAACTTGTTTGGATTGGTTTATCTGCACATATCAATCAAGATCGTACATATTTGATCATTGTCAATAGAACAAAAAATATAATGGGAACTATTCATATAACGACAAGTTTATTTAAAATTGCAGCTTGATTATGCATGATAATATAACCATAATATTTATATGTTAATAATAAGGAGCATGAAATTCCCATCTTTTCCGCAATAGTCCCTGCACCTTGCAAGCGCTGTCTTTGACTGTACTTTCTTAATAATTACAGACAGAGAGAGTACTTGCATAAACTTCAACTAGAGTAATGTATCTTAAAGGGGCCTATGTGTTGGATCCATGTCCCCACGCAAGCCTTCCAAAACGACCAGCCTTTATCCCGTGATTTCCCGCAGGAGCATGCCATACTTATATAAATTGTTTTCTACAGGTCGGTCTAGGCCAGCTACACTTCCAAGGCGGTAGAGGAGTTACCCTGGACGTGAACAAGGCAATGCACTACTTCCAACAGGCCGCTAAGACAGGCAACGCGGTCGCCAACGCGTTTCTTGGCAAGGTCAGTAACTAATACATAGATAGGATTAGTCACTGAGGTTAGTCTATTAATTTACTTAGGTTTTCCAGCAGAGTTAAAATTGATTTTACCAAAAAAGTGCTTACAACTTTCCTTCTTCATTGTTTTAATTGTACACCAAAGTAGAAAGTTGGTCAGTAATCATATCTCATCTCCTTGTTTTAAATTTTGAAAGTAATTTACGCGATCGAAAAGGACCAGTAAATAGTTGGAATTGGATTTAATTTAGTAAAACACTTAATTTTAAAAAGGTTGATACATTTAGCATTTAAACTTGCACTATAATTTTTTCGTTGATATACTTGAGTCCTTATAATTCAGTTTATTGCTTTTTCGTAGATATACTTAGAAGGAGGCGAAGGTATCAAACCGGACAATGAGACTGCGCTCCGATACTTCAGAAAAGCGGCGGAACTGAACAATCCAGTGGGACAGAGCGGTCTAGGGTTTATGTACTTACAGGTACCTTACTAAAATACTCAATGATTTCAAAATATAGTGTAATTTTGCGCTTATATTATTCTTTTTAGTCATATTTTTTTTCTATGTCCGGCTCGAAGGACCAATGCACCATTTATTGTATGCTAAGTATTTTAAATAAAAGTATGTTGCAGATTCGCAATAAGGTGTTGACATAGTAGCGTATTTTAGTGTTTGTAATATTAGTGATTTTTTACTGGTTTAATAATTCTCTTCGTAGGGTCGTGGAGTGCCGAAGGATACGAATGTAGCGTTCAAATATTTCACAATGGCCGCCAACCAGGGTTGGGTTGAAGGACAGTTGCATTTGGGCTTCATGTACTTTGGTGAGTAGGTTATTTACATAATATCACGCCTTATTCCATTGGAGTGGAAGGCAGAGGTGTAACATAGCCATTTTTATTATACTACTTTTGCCACTTAATAGTCTAACCTTAATAGTCTAAGGATCTGACCTGGGTTGAACCTGAGACTTCAACAATATATCAATATTTAGTAAAACCTACTGAATGTAATATTGGTCATTATTACTTGCACATTTCCCTTCCACTCATACCATCTCATCATATAATACTCTTATCATCTTCCACTTATACTACAGGCGGCATCGGCGTGGCGCGCGACTTCAAGCAAGCGAACAAGTACTTCTCGTTGGCGTCGCAGTCGGGCCACGTGCTCGCGCTGTACCACCTCGGACAGATGCACGCGCAAGGGCTCGGGGTCATGATGTCTTGCACCACGGCTGTTGAGGTAACTTATACAGTGAGAGCTACCTGTTCTTTTGCTCTAGTATTGGCAAATAAAAAGAAAGTCGCCGCGAGGCTTCTGTACGCGTAAGGTTTATTTTGAATTAGTGGGCAAAGGTTGTTAGGATGGGCGCTTATCATCCTTGTCCTCATTCTTAGCTACGCTCTTGGGTGCTAGGTTTGTGGAAGATATTGACACTTGGTGCACTGTTTTGATTTGTAATCATCGTTTGATTATGACATTGACTCAGATGACATAAGTCTATGGTCAACTTATTCTACTTCAGGCGATATCTGGTGAGTTTCAAAATGTTGATTAAGTATTTTTTTATCAGACGGTAAGTGTTCACCGATACCCAGAGTCCTTGATGTTTTGACAACTTTTTCAAAAATACATTTCACGCCCCTAAATAATTACGGGTCAGAATGTATACATTACCAAAAGTATTTGTTCGCATCCAGCTGTTCAAGAACGTGTGCGAGCGCGGGTCGTGGGGCGCGCGGCTCATGTTGGCGCACGCGGCGCAGCGCGCGAGGGACTCCGACTCCTCCTTCCTGCAGTACCTCGCGCTCGCCGAGAGGGGCTACGAGGTCGCGCAGAGCAACGCCGCCTTCCTGCTCGATAACGGTACTCACTTACACTTGTAGTGGCGTGGCCCTTATTCTGTATGATAGTGTAAACGCGTAACGCGGCCGTGTCATGTTATCTCCGAGAAATGTGCGTGTAATGGTATTCTGTAAGCCATAATAACGTGCGGGATAGAGAATAAGGGCCAGGTGTGGAGTGATGACGTGACGTGTCTGGTGCAGGCGAGGCGCGGCTGTTCGGCGAGCGCGAGCGCTGGGCGCGTGCACTGCAGCTGTGGGCTCGTGCGGCGGCGCAGGGCAGCGGCGGCGCGCGCGTCAAGCTCGGCGACTACCACTACTACGGGCTCGGCACGCCCGTCGACCTCGAGGCCGCCGCGCATCACTACAGGTGCGCACACGCATAAATACATAATACATTACATAGGCTTGCAACCTTGTTTGCATTCATCGTACGAAGCGCAATATTCAACTATTATTTCTCGTACATATTTTGTAAGACAATATTACTATGGTTGAGATAGTTCATTCACACTGTAAATAGATAGATATTACGTCGACAGCGTCACTTTGGGACTTTTTGATTATTAGTTTTAATGTTCTTCATAATTTAGTGAAGTATAAAAAATCATGTTGTGTATTCAGGATAGCCTCGGAGCAGCTGCACAACCCGCAGGCGATGTTCAACCTGGGCTACATGCACGAGCGCGGGCTGGGGCTGGCGCGCGACGTGCACCTGGCCAAGCGCTGCTACGACCTGGCGGCGGAGGCGGCGCCGGACGCGCGCCTGCCCGCCGCGCTGGCGCTGGCCCGCCTCAACGCAGAGGCCGCGCTGCACCAGCTCGCGCAGGTACCGCGGCCGCTGCACGCAACTAAACTACATCACCGCCCATAAACAATACCACTTTCCTGCATACATTTTAATTACAAAATAAATTGCCACTTCACTGTGTTCATCCAACTAAAACATGGGATGTTAAATCTCATACTATACCAGTCCAATAAACATTGTTAAATATTTAGTGTTAAACACACTTGTCAGTGAATGCTCTTTCCCTTTCAAATTATAAATAATAAAAAGTGACAAAACATAAATTAATTACAATTATTGATAAATTAGTTAATAAATACTCTTACTTTTCTGTAGACAAAAAATTGCGTCATATTTTTATCATATTGATCCACCTTACCGAGCTAAGATCCCTACGTCATATTTAAAAGTGATAAGGTAAAATTCAAAGTGATTACTTCACCTTTGAAATAACAGAACAAACTCCAATAAATGAATAATATCAGTCCATATTGCAGAGTCCTCTCGCTATGATATTCCTAACGGGCGGCGAGTCGACATTCCTGTCCAACTGGGACCTGTACCTCATCACAGCGCTGTTCGGAGCCCTGGGACTGGTGGTCTATCTCCGCAGGCCCACGCAGCAGCCTGCCAACTGAACCGTAGACAATCGTGATGGCTAGAGACGATAAAAGTGATAAATAGATTTTAATCGATAATAGTGATAAATCGATTTGAATCGATTCATAATCGATAAAGACAATTGTGAATACGTGGGATTCGAGAGACTGATCGAATGTTTTATGTAATGTTTAAAAATAAATAAGGAATGTAATTTATTTGTTTTATAAATAAGAGCAGAATGTGAACACCTAAACTCGGATATCTAATATTATGTACTGTAGTAAAAGTATTCTGGAACAATACTAATTAATATTTTTTCTCTGTAGCAGTCTCTCCCCAATATGTCAGAAGTCATGAATAAAGGCTATTTATTATCAAATAATATGAATTAACTGAGTTATTAACATTAATGTTATAACAAGACATAGTTTTTTTATTTATATAAATGGATGTTTTAGTGAATTATATTTTATTTGTAAATCAGTTATTTTTGGAAGATAAATACAACGCATACATTTCCTTTTTTCGATCTTTTTATGTAAATATTTACTAACAGTTTCTGATATTCAATACATGTATATAAAACAGCAGTGTAGGTGTTTGTACCACGCTTCTAACTGTAGGCCGTTTATATCAAATCTATTATAAAGGTGCATTCACACTTATCGCCCTGAAAGCATGTTTACATCTTGATAAATGTGCTGGTTTATCGCTTCTACATGAAATTTCCGATTCATTGTAAATAAATCGTCTCTTGATTTTATTATGCAATACAATGTTTACTTAAAACTACTTTTTGTTAGATTTTTAGACGTTGCAGTGGCCGTCTCCTTTGGCGATGAGTGTGCGTTAAGCCTAAGTATGCAATTTAGTTAATATTTATAAAACTTGCAATCACACTTAACTTCATATTTTCTCTATATTGTTTGATGTTTTTCTTTAAGATGTTCCTCGTAAATTAATTTGTGATGTTAATAGCGATGATATTGTAAATAAAAGGAGTTAAGATTATTAAAATTATACTTTTAATTATACAATTTGTATCGAATCGTTTTTAAAGAAAGAGCATTTTCATAAACACAATACGCCATACGATTGTCACACACACACATGCGCGCACGCACACAAATATGCGCGCACGCACACACACACACGCGCGCACACACACATACGCCTTTTGTTCCCGGAGAAGTTAGCAGTCGCCCACTATTGCATCGACTTTTCACCGCATATATTCCGTCCCATGATAGGGGGTGAGCCGATTGTCAATAGCCATAAATGCCACACTGGTGTTTATGTATTTTTATTTTCAAAAGGTTCACATATACGTAAGTGTGTAAATATATTCTTGCAAACTATGTTCTATACTAATATTGCATGTGTTTATAACTAGAGTGTCGGAGAAGAGCAAGATCCGCTATGATTGCCAGACTTGTTTATTTTTCTAAGTACCACCAACACAAATATTAGTCGGATACCCTAGCACCCATTAATATTCTAAATAAGGAAAAATTGAAACGATAAATCAAAAAATCATTTATTTACATAAAAATACTGCTAGTTAATGCAGATGTTTTACAATGAGTACAATGTAAACTAATATTAAAGCTGTACTTATATTTCAGCCTTGTTAAAGTAATTGGTGGATATATGTTTATAAATAAGTCCTCAGTTTCTCTGAAAAGAGTGAATATTAGATTAGGGGTGAAAAGGAATAAGTATAATAAAACCCATCACACTTATCTCAGAAGCGATACGTAAAGATGCAACTATTGGACAAAAATCTTTTGAACACATATACATTCTAAGATTTTTTAATACATTGTTTAGTTTATATCGACAGCTATATCACGATACTAAGTTTCGTACACATTTAAAATCAGCACGTTTTTCTAGGTTTTTTTAAACTAGTTAAAATTTTTCGAAAAAAATAAATGTCGCAATTAGCCCTTCATATCGCTTCAGTCAATTAGCCCATCAATCGTCAGTATAATTTAAATATCATTAATTTACTTTCACCCCTAAATTACGGTATGAAATGTTTTTACTACAACCAACAACAATTTGTAGAACTCATTACATTCTAGATATTGCATGGAAAAATAGTTCTAAATGGTTATAAGTAGATTGTATTTACAACTTTTTCCACCCTTTGCACTGTATGAAATGATCTACTATTATGAAGTACAATTTGTAAAAATGATTACATTTTCTACTGATATTTCATGGAAAAATAGTTTATAAATGTTTAAGTAGCTTGTGTTCACATGTGAACTTTTTCCAATTGTTCGATTTTCTTAGCTATGTCGTCTGCGGAGAAAGCATAATCCACAAGATTTTCGGAATTCGCGTCGTCGTCGGTCTTTCTTGTTTTCTGCAACAGCATCATAGTTATATCTTAATTCATAGTTATAATAGAAACCAGTTTATTTCATTAAGCTTCAAATGGGTAAAATGTGAAAAATACAAAATAAAAGGGATAGAATAGAGGCTATGACAATCATCAAACTTTTCGGCAAACTGTATATATTTTAGTGTTACCAACATAATAACTACCGAATTTTAAAAAATAATTTCATAAATCAATAACTAATATACTAAAAATAACTTCTATTTATAAAATCCTCACCCAAAAATTTGCATACTCCGGGGAAACAGACTGCAAAAATGTCATTTTGTCCTCCATATCTTTCAGACGTTTGAATACATCCTTCGACACGGGTGTTATATTCAGGTACTTTTCGATGGTGACCATACGCTCAGCGATAGACGGTGGCAAACCCGAGTGGTCCTCCGAGTCGGATAGAGGGGCTGGTGCGGCTGTTTGGGGTCCCCACTCATTGTGAACCTTACGGACTGGAAATACGAAACAATAACTCCTGACTTCGAACTAATATGTTTGGTTGGATATCCGAAAATGTCTGAGACTGGAGTCCAAAATAAAAGTATAGAAGTTTATACAACGTACTATACAAGTATTTATTTGTCTAGATGCAAAATCACTTGTGCCTTTATCTTCACAACTGACTCATTTTCCGTTGCCATGGGGCATCACCATAATTAAAACTAATAACATCGTTATATTTCTACTATATTTAAAACGATTCTACGATATTACGTCTTTTAAGCAATATGCAATATAGAAACTAGATAGGCCTGCATAATTCTGGCAATCATTAAGGAATAATTTAACATCCCCTGGTGGACGCCATGTTCCCTAGGCTTCACTTAACATTAGATACGTTAAGTTACTTTGCTATCCTAGAATAATAAAACATTCAAAAACACTTACTTTTAAATGTCCTTTCGAATCATTCCGTTTCACAAACTGCGCTCTAACTCTTGCGCACGTCTCCGTATCTTCCGTCTCGCTCTCCCCTTCCCCCGGTATGAAGTCGTGTATATTACTGATGTTCACTTGCTGTCTCTTTCTCTCGATGAAGTTCTGTATGCGCTGTTGTAGTTCCTCGCTGGATACGTTGATTTGAACGAGGTTTTTGTCGACTACCGGCTCGGGCTTGGGAGGCGATGGTGGGCTTATGTTTGTACCTATAATATTTACAATCGTTATAATCATGGAGGAAATATAATAATACTATGTTAATAACAGAACAGTTTACTGAGAAAGTAAATAAGTAATTTTACTATCACAAAAAAAGATAGAAAAAAAAGAGACCCTAAGTATGTGAGAATATATCAAAGGATATCATTTTAGATTTTTATCTAATTTATTTTGTTGTAATTAGTTACAGTATTAAATCGGGTGAAATGTGTAGTAGCTGGTTTAAATACTAATGGATTTATCTAGAAATTATCCTAATATATGTATCAAGAAAAGCTGATAAAGTTTATTGTGCGTACAGTAACGAGTAAAACACAAGTTAATAATGAAGATATAAACATTGTTTTGCATTTTAATTATATAGTCTATTTGTAGACAGTACAAGATAAGTTGACTGCTTACAGCCGTTTTCAATGAACGATCCCAATCTCAATCTTCAATCCGATCTCAAAAATGAAGTAATCACAATAACTCATTTGTAAGTATGTCAAAAAACTTCGTTCTGATTGGTCCATTATTGCGATAGATCAAAAAAGCGATCGGGATCGTTTAATTTAAATGGAGATTAGTCGGATTATGTGCCCATTTGCTTTACTTTTAACTGCATTAGACACTTTTATAATTGGACGTAGATACGACAAGGATCCAACCCACAGTATGGTCGAAAATGAGCAAAGTATGCCAAATTAGTTCTGATCTATTAGGTCTATATTTTCATTAGTAAAAACATCTTAATTAAAATATGTTAATTTGAACTTTTTATTAACAAAATATAAAATTGAATATTAATGAGCAAAAATACGATTTAAACTTCAATTTTCACCATTTCAAAAGTGGCATTTTGTGGGCTGGGTCCAATTAATAGTCGTACAATTTAATTTGTAAGACAAAAAACAAAATTAAATTAAGAAACCAATTTGGAATATCAACCTTACATATTGACTGGAGCTAATAGCATGACAGTAGTAAATACACTATTAAACTCATTTATTACGGAGATAACTCCATTTGGAACAACTTGTTATTGTTTTCGCACTACTGGCCTCAATTATTAAAATGATAGGACCTTTCTAACTTATGTTTATCAACATGTATGTTTATTGGTCCTGCATTAATTACAAAGTAACATGAAACGTCATAATTACAGCCAATTAAGACAAAGGAAGGATTTATAAATCAATTTTATGTCTTTAATATATTACTTGTTTTTAGTGCAAATCATTTTAAATTTGGTCCACATAATCATATTTCAATTCTACATGGTGTCCTATAAATATAAATTACAGGTTTTTTTTCATTACCATAAATACTGCAATATCTATGGTTTCTTTAATATTTCTTAAATATAAAGGTATAAATAAAAGTCATATTAACAGATGATATATTTTAATATATATTGCACCCAAGTTACCGCACCACTAATATTAAAAAAAAAACTAAAAATAAAAACAACAATATACAACCCTGTTCTATCTATAAATATGTATACGTATGAAAAAAAATACCGCGCAAAACTATACCAAACAACTTAAATTTTAAGGCACATAATGCTATACCCCTAGACAATTGCACCATGATATCCCGCATATAGTAAAATCGGTTGCATTATGACGGGGTAAAAAAAAGTAAAGCCGATGATAATAATTTTAACACTAATTTTCAAAACTAATAAAGTTGGTATTTCAATACCAACTTTATTAGTTTAATATTTTATTAAAAATTAAACTTAATTGTTTCTTTCGGTTTAGTCCCAATGTAATTTCTTTTATTACTTATATTCGCTCTATTTAGCTTGGTAATAACTTGGTACTAATTAAGACTCGTATTTCTTATCTGTTACTATTTAAGGTTGGGTTCTAACATATATGTTCATAAATAAGGGTTGTCTGGCAGCGGTATAATAATAATTATTCTATACTAATAAAAATACTTCAATCTACGTATATTTGCCCCAATTTTATAGCTTAAAAATATATTTGTCTTCCAGACATATCACTTTCTACCACGATTTTTTTTTATAAAAATAACTAAAAACAATTTCACAGCATGCATATTATGCTTGTAACATGCGTTCTCTATACTACTTTAATAAAGATAATATATATTTCTTAATATATTCCTAGTAATACAATAACTCCATGCTAGGATATATATAGGAGCCTATAAAAATATTTATTTAAATATATCTACGGGGTGTTTTTATATGCAGTTAATCGGTTATTCTATGGACCTCATTTATTGTTATAAAACTTTGCTATATGGGACGCAATCGCAAAATTAGATGTTTATCAAACTAACTTAGGCCGTTCATTTCAACAGTTGGTGAAAAAAAAAAATTTATATTGGTGCAGGGTATTAGTAATATTTCATGAGTTGCCTGCGTGCAATAGTTTGTGAAGGGAAGAAATAGTATTAAAAAGTGTTAATCACTGAGAGAGAATCACACAGTGAGAAGGTTTTTTTGTAATTTTTAATTTTATCATTTGGTTACACTCATAAAGATATTCCGAGAAATGTGTTTTAGCTATGATTGTGTAACAGACGTATAACCAGAATAATTATATAGGAAAGTTTAAGAGGGTAAATATTGGAAAAAACCCTTTATAGAATTGCGTTCAGAGCAATTAAGGTACATTTTCGAACACGCCTACAGCGACACATCGCTGTTACACATATTGTACTTGTCGACGAATCTAAAACGAAGCAACAGCATGTTCTATATTTCACAGTTCTTATATCCATTTTCTACCATCTCAATGTAACCGTTTGAGTTCCTATAAAATGCTACAATTCACAGTCCTTATATCTATTTTATCATCCCAATGTAATCGCTTCAGTTCCTATAAAATGCTAAATTTTTGCTACTGAAATGGCATGCATTAGAATTTATTATTTAGAGGATAGTTTCACTTTCCCCCGTTCACGTACCAGAGATGCATCCTAGTAGATGCTAACGAAGTATAGACCTACTAAATCCTCAAGATGATTGCTGGCTTGCATATGGCATTAAAACCTAAACCTTCTGTCCATTACAAGAGCTATTATGAGAAGACCACGCACATTCCACATTCTCCTTCCACAGCGGTGGGTCCTCGTTATACACCTCCTTTTTCCAGATCGGGACCGTTGCTTTTAATTGCTCGATGAGATGGGACACCGCGTCGAGCGAGTCGCGACGATGTGGGCTGCTAACTGCGATCACCACTGATGATTCTCTTGATGGGACGTTGCCTAGTCTGGAATGAAAGGTTTGGTTTCAAGTTCGTGTTTGTATGTATAGTTTGCAGGTATACTTACAAAAGTATAGATATGTTTATACTATTAGGTATATATGATACCGTTAAATATATTCGTCTAGTTTATTTCTATCATCAAGCTGAGGTATGCAAGCTTTTTGAAAACATAACATACTGAATAAAATGATAATATTTTTAAGATAAAACATGGTGCAGGGTGTTATAGTTAAGAGACCACATTCAATGCAAGGCAAAGAACATATTGTCGTTGACGGAGAAGATGGATTATTTAACCTTTGCAAAGACCCAATGGATATTGATATACAAGTTGGAGTTGTAAATGGACTAGACTTGGTCACTGGCTCTGCAGATCGCTCGGCCTTGATCCGTGCCTGCCTCTTACGAAACAAAATGTGATATTCATAACAGCGTTATGATTATATTCTACGATACGTAATGCACGAGAATGTATGGTCACGATACTGCATTATGTTCACATTAAATGGTATCGTTTCTTCAAGAAATCCTCATGGTGCGTAGAAAAGTGTATTAAACTGAGATAGGAGTGTACAACCAATTGGTTTGTTGATTGGTTGGAACATCAGCTCTTTCCGTGGTTTCTTCAGTTAATTTTATTTTCTATGATTACTCATAAATTTATTATTTATAGTCTATAAAAAAAATACTAAACTGACAATTAATGCCAAGTTTTCACGGTTCACTGCCTATGATTATAAGGTGATTTCCAATTGAATTTAATTATATTGCAACTAAAACTGGTTTCGGCAGAGGATGTCGATGATTACTGAACAAATTCTGCAATTTTGGTAAACGCTGTTCAACCTGCCACTCAACATATCCTGTTTTTAAATTTATGCACATTATTTTACAGTATAATGAGTAATCTAAAACGGGCTGAGAAATTATTTTGTTTAATCTATACTATTATATAAAGCTGAAGAGTTTGTTTGTTTGTTTGTTTGTTTGTTTGTTTGTTTGTTTGTTTGAACGCGCTAATCTCAGGAACTACCGGTTCAAACTGAAAAATTCTTTTTGCGTTGGATAGCCCTTTGTTCGTGGAGTGCTATAGGCTATATATCATCACGCTATACCCAATAGGAGCGGGGCAGTAATGGCTAATCTCAGGAACTACCGGTCCAAACTGAAAAATTCTTTTTGCGTTGGATAGCCCTTTGTTCGTGGAGTGCTTTAGGCTATATATCATCACGCTATACCCAATAGGAGCGGGGCAGTAATGGCTAATCTCAGGAACTACCGGTCCAAACTGAAAAATTCTTTTTGCGTTGGATAGCCCTTTATTCGTGGAGTGCTATAAGCTATATATCATCACGCTATGACCAATAGGAGCGGAGCAGTAATGGCTAATCTCAGGAACTACCGGTTTGAACTGAAAAAATCTTTTTGTGTTGGATAGCCCTTTGTTCCTGGAGTGCTATAGGCTATATATCATCATGCTATGACCAATAGGAGCGGAGCAGTAATGAAACATGTTGCAAAAACGGGGAAAATTATGAGTTTTGAGAGCTTCCGTTGCCTGCGCTGCGTAAACGGTTAAAGTTATGCAACAATGATGTATGACGGGATTGTTTCACTTAAAAAGTTCTAAATAATATAACAAAAGTCCCCCGCTGCATCTGTCTGCCTTAACGTGTTAAACTCAAAAACTACCTAACGTATTAAGATGAAATTTGGTATGGAGACAGTTTGAGACCCTGGGAAGAACATAGGCTCCCGGGAAACTGCTATTTTTATAACGGAAAACTTTAGCCTGAAAAACTTTATAACGCGGGCGGAGCCGCGAGCAAAAGCTAGTGATTTTATAACAAGCTATTACAGACTACCCATATTTTTTCTGTTTTAAAACCTTTAACACAGATTTCAACTTATAGTTACATTTTACACGACACAATTTCTTTTAACACTTTTTACATTGTTGCGTTTACTACATAAACGTATGGAGGAGATGCCAAATTCAGTAAACCAATTAGTGAATTTATTTAATTAACTAAAACAGAATATCAATAGTGAATGGAAAAAAATGGAATACATAAAATAGGTTATCAATTTAATTCCGTCGTTTGTACTTCGCTAGGACGGAAACGCACTCTAAGGACAAAAAAAAACAAATCCACGACCAAAAAATCAAAATCTACGACCGTCTTAGACCTGTGCTAAAATAACATCTCATCCCAATTATAATATTTATTCAAATTTCATATCAATAAGAATACAAACACAAGTTAAATGTTCATATCAGTAACCCAGTTAATAGATAAATGGATTATATCACCCTGCCCATAAGCAAACCGTATCGGAACATAAACTTAAAAAATTTGACCCTACTGGGGCAATCAAATAAAACATAAAATATCTAGTTGCAAGCCTAGGTTTATATACCCTACGGTTCCGAGCAGCTATCTTAGTGCAACTAGATACTTCGGACCGTCTTATGGGCTGAAGAAGGCCACCGCGCGTTTTGATCGATAAGCCGGTGCGGGGTTAAGGGTTAGGGACTTTGTCCAATGCTCGCTCGGATGATGCTATTCTCCTGAATGTCGACATTGGCCTGTGAGACCGGTAATATCAACATTGCCGTTCCAATCAGCCTCCCAAGTGATGGTAGCGACAACGAATTTTTGGCCCATAAAAAAATGTTTGTATAGTAATGGATTTTCCTTTAACATTGTAATAACAGTCCCAAGTCATAATTATTTACCGTAGGTCCTACAAAGCATGCTATTTATACCGAAATGCGTAGTCGTAGCTTCCCTGTTTATTTTTTGTGTTTTTTTTTTTATTATTTCGTACATATCCACGAAACGCTTATATAGGCTTTTCGTTGTTATTCATATGCGTTTCGTAACATACAAGCTTAAATAGAACTGATAACGAAATGAGACATAAACAATTTATTACGTAAGCAAGATATCTCTCCCGTAATGAATAAAAATACTAACTTATTGATTACTGCTTTATTTAATTATTTAATGGGTTTATTCGTGTGTTGTTTACATAGATATAAAATAGTATATTTTTTAATATAAAGGAATATATAAAAATAGTAATTCAAAAATTTTATTTAATACAAAAATGAAATAGAGGTTGTTCCTGGAAGAGGGTATTAAACCGAACCTACAGATACCTTTAGGATGAGAAACCTTACTAAACATTTTCATCCTAATTTTGCTACCCTACTCTAGTAAGAAAAGAATAAACATAATTTTATTGCATTATCGTAATCACTTTAAATTTTCAAATCAGCTGTTCAAAATAACTTTCTATATTTCGAATTAAGTCACATCCAAGTTCCAAAATAATTCTTGTATCATTCGCCAATAGCTGATAGGATTATAAAACAAATAATACAAGTAACGTCCAATCGTTCGGATTACTAAAAAGTAAGCGATATACGTGCTTATCCCAGAATTAAAACATTTTATTATAGACATAGTATATTTTTGTTAATTTGTAAGGTTGTGCGATAAAAGTATTAAACTTAATGCGCATCCCGAGTTATTGTAACCTATATTTTATTGTAACATATCTAAATATATAAATAAAATTTCTCATGTGTGACGTAAATACTACTTTTTTGCAGCATCCTGTATAATGTTCCGTTTCACCGGCTCTTCATATACGTAATTACAGCCATTCGACTTTTCTATCGTAATGGAATGGCGTGACTGCGTAATAACTTGAAGTCACGACACTCACATGATACGTATATTGAAAAATATGGCTCGTAATAAATCTACGCACATTGACGTTAATTTTTTAGTGGATTTGGATTTGTGTATTCTCTACAGTGAATAAGTGACGCGTTATGATTATTATGTCTGCTTTTTTATGCAATAATTCTTGGTATCAACAATCTTGAATCTAGCTTTCCCAAAATTAGTAGGATTTTTCATTTTAAGAGTACGTAGGCAACTCTTGGGAAGGTACAGATGGTAATTATATGGCTATATCGGATACGAATTACTATAATCTATCTTGGGTGAATCAAGATTATATTTTACAAACAACTTTTAGTCCCCTTTGAAAACGAATCAAGGGCCTCACGCGCCACAGCCCCAGTACACTGCCCTTACTAACTAGACTAATGAGAGATTTATACACTTAATAAAAAAAACATTTCATTATTTTTATAAAAAAAAAACATCTCATTATTTTTATAAAAAAAACATCGTACAATGTTTTTTTGTAAAGGTCACAGATTTGCTACTGATAAAAAACCCCAAGCAATGACGTCGTTACATTATTTTTTCTAGATTGTTCTATAATATATTACGATGATACATATGTATTGCGCAAGTATTGCACGAGTGCTGTCTAATTGTGATAGTTACGAGAAAAACCTGACGTGTTTAAAAATCGCTTACACGAACATCAACGTATCGAACAAAAATTAAATTAATAGCCGTTGTGGTTTTAATTCAAAAAAATATTTTCTCTTGCAAGGCAAAAAGATCTTAATTGGTTCAGCAATAAAGTGGTCACGATTTATTATTGTATATTTTGAAGAAAATATTTATAAACGACTTGACTATTTTTCCATAACGACACATGGTTTTTTGTGCACAACAATACCACAATAACTCATAATTAGCGTAAATACAATGCCCTTGGCAACCGGAAAACTATTTGCACAACTGACAGCAGAAATAACCATGGTGGCTACCTAAACACAAATGACTACGAAAAAGTTGCTATTCAATGACTTCCAATGTTTGTTATAAAAATCAATACAAAAAATTTGGTAAACCAAAGAACGAAATTAACTCAACTTACTGTCATCAAAATATCTCTATTGAGTATTATTTTATTTATCGAAGTTAACTTACTCCATTTGAAAATAAATTTCTTTCCTATTGAACTCTAGAGTTCACTTCGAAACAAACATACATCTCGCCTTTATCTCTGGAAGGGTAAGAAGGCACAAGCAGGGCACTTATTTTTCGCCATGTATATTCCGTCCTATGATGTGATAGGGGGCGACTCTAGCGCCAAATCGGGCACAAATTCTAAGGGTCGTCACTAAGCAGACAACCTCAGTATACCTCTGCTCGACCTGGGATTCGAATCTGGAACCTCAGAGCGGTATGATACGGCGCACGCGCAACTAACATCGAAGTAATAGTATTCCCCCTGAATTATTGTATGAGAGTATATACCTGTGGTACATCGCTATGTTGTGTACAGCGGGCCACTTCTGCCTCGTCTCCTCACAAATGGCCTTCATGGATTTCAGCGCCATCGGTTCGTACGCTTCGTACTCCAGCCTTAGCACCTGTGGACATATTTACTTGTCTCAACTTTCCATTTACGTTTCATATCGATGAGCCGAGCAAATATCTCATGGGATGAATGTTACAACTGTCCTTTAAATATATTTTTTCTGTTTTCTAACAATTGTAGAAAAACATTTTGTATATGGTACTCTGAATTTTGCATTATTGTGCTTGTTCACTTTGGTACTGGTGGTGGTAATATTCAAGATACAATAGGTTTTATTGGTTGTAATTATTTTGTTAGAATGCATTGCGTTTAATACCACATATAATGTTGCCTAACTGCCATAATAAAAAAATATTAAGTCACAATTGCTTTCACACTGCCGCTTGGTTTATGGATTAGAATAATGATTGTACCCATCTTGACATAGTCATGATAATAAAATTAAACTCTTATAAAATTTTGAACCTTATTTTGAAACATTTTGTTTTTTTCTTCCATGTTTGTGCATGCCATTTAGAGTAGATAAATATTTATTAAGAACTGTATACCAGATACCCAGTGTTACCAGCACTTTGCTCCTTGAAGCAAAGCATATTGCTGAGCTGGGGCCTGATTGCGGGTACAATGTTTTACAAATGGATGCATACTAGTCAGTTGTCCACATAGATCCTAAGTTATAATGCATGTTTATTGTATTCAAAATAAACTTATTATTATTTTGGCTACAATGAACATGCAGTATAATTGGTGTGGGTGTACTCATTGCATGTTGATATATTTTCTTGTTCTTCAAGAGAAAATGTCTTTAGAAAATAAACTAACAAGTTTCAAGGTGATAAAATATTTGTTTAGCTGTTGAAGTTGATAACGTAAGCCATTTGTAAAGTGTTTTTAATTATTATGTTAATTTAATTCACAAATAGAAATTTTATGGTCGACATTCAAACCACGCGTCCTAATTATGCTAAAGTGCATTAAATTGTAAACGTTTTTAAACCTTAAAATATCTAAATATATGTTTTTTTAATTAGGAATTAATTCATTAAAAGTAAAAAAAATATACCTTTTTTCCTTCAAAATTGTCTCTGGTTGTACCCACAAATAAGGAGACCGCACCACATTTGTCATCTATCACCAACTCAGTAATCTCATCAATGGACAATTTGTCCATGGTTAACTTGAGGTGATCCATCTTTGAATTATCCACCGCTCAACGGTGGTATCACAGCTATATTATCTCTAGCGTTAATGATAATATCAACACCTTCCTCACAAACCTCCTCGTTTTTAGCCAGTAATATATTATTTTTAATGCTCTCTAAATTATATTTTTGAACAATTAAGTCCAATAGTTTGTGATAGCTTATTTTCCTAGGTAAATTTATTGTTGTCTCCCTAACGCCGGCCAGCTCTTTGGTGCGCGCGAAAAATAATAATTTCACTGGTATATCATGTTCAATTTCCATAGTTCATACTGTAACAAAAAAAATAAAATTACACACACATTCACGCCTTTAATCCCCAAAGGGGTAAGCAGACCCGTTACTGGTGCACCCACATTCCACAGTATGTGTCCTGTCCCATGATATAATGCGGGTGAGCCTATCATCATATCAGGCACAAATTTTATGCTCCCAGTTAATACTGGGGAGAAAAAGCCAATATCACATTACTCGACCTGGAGATTGAATGGGTCACCTCAGCACTGCAGTCGTACAGTAATATACCTACACCAATGAGACAGTTGAAAAAATATTTAAAGTTGTCATAAAAGCTGTGAACTAATCAATGTCAAAAATGGAAGATTGTTCATCATGCATGTGCACTTAGCCAGGTTCCCATGCAAGCTAAATTGGATAGCCCTCTCATTCCACAACAAGCAAGAACCATTCCCACTAGTTGAGGCGGCTTTACTGTCTTTCCACAGAATAATAATAATTTTAATGGTACATTTTCCTTTACACAGTCTACATTTATAATTTTAGCATTTAATTATTTTAGTCTATATTATAACAAAAAGGATGATTATTTAATCATCAGTAATATAATGTTTTGGCACTATATTTGTCTGCCTAAGTCTGTTTTATTATTTGGCAAACAGCCCATAGCACGAGTTTAAAAGCCCATAATGCAGTTCATAGTTTCCAGTGATAACAGATAAGATATGAAATAATATGCAGATTTACTCATCAAATTCATTTTTGATATTTATTTATTTAAAAAATAAAATGGATTGAAATTTAATGGTGCTATAATCTCTATATTCTTTATCTATTGTTACTATTATTGATAAAATATATATGAACATGCATATATAAGTAATCAAAACTAAATGGAATAAAAAAGCACAATATGTAGGTGCTACAAAAACAAAATTAAACCAGTCCTTAGAAAGCATGATAACACCTTAAAGTACTACTATAGTGCTATATAATATACGGGTACTTTCGAATGAAAGTCGAAGCTAAAAATAAAATATGACCAACCTTTGCAAAGTAAAATGTTAACAGTAATTAAAGTACGAGATAAAATTAAACCAAAATATGTACATACTCACATTCTTATAATAATACTACAAGAAAAAGGTTTTTTAGGGATACTGTTTAAATTTTGAATGTTTTTACTTAACGAACGTGCGTTCATTCCAGCTTATAATCACGGACTGAATTTTTGTTAGTAATGACAAACATACAGTTCGCTCTATTAATTGGTTTCTGTAAGTACAGAACTTACCACCATACAACACAATTTACTCGACCGTGTCGTATACACTCGTGTTTAACTTCATAATTACTATTTGCGAATGCGAATTTTCAGTGATCGGGTCTTCAAAATATCCACTAAACACTTACCGAATTGCGATCATAGAGGTTATGAGGTAATTAAGTAAATGGCCAATACGAATATTAAGAACCTACCTGGTCCATATTGAAACAGCTTATCTATATTATAATTACACCGCAAAATAAGTGGTTCTAAAAGAAATAAATAACCTTTCCCGGGCGACAAAAACAAAACATGACACGACCCTGAAGCAGTTTATAAAGTTAGTTATGAAAACTTTAATTAACTGAAAAAAATATATAAATTTTTGTGATCAAGGTTTTTAAAATATTTAAACACTTACCGAATTGCGCTCATAGAGGTTATGAGGTAACCTTGAGTGAAAGTGCCAATACGAATATTAATAACCTACCTGGTCCATATTGAAACAATATCATATTATAAGTACACCGCAAAATAAGTGGTTTAAAATAAATAACCTTTCGGGCGACAAAACAAAACATGACACGACCTGAAATTTATAAAGTTAGTTATGAAAACTTTAGTCTAACTGAAAAAAATATAATTATTTTTGTTAGACAATTTTAGAAATTAATATTTTTACATTAATAAATTATAAATATCAATTTTTTTATTTAACTTATCTTAACGTAGGTAATACCAATAGGCAATATTACATTTGCTAATGAATATAGCGATCCTTATAAACACAATGAATTACAGAGTAAAGATTCCATGCATGTCAATTCTTGTTATTATAATTTATAAGAATATTGATCTAAAATTCGTTTATTTTTTATTGATACTTAATTAACAATGTAACATATTTTTCTAATATTATGCGATCATACGATCAATTGCCAATGAATTAAGTTATCGCACTGTTTGCGTAGATTGAAAGGTTGCCAAAAGTCGAAACGCAATAACATGACAATGTTCGTTATTGAATGTGCACGTGTTATAAAAGTATTTAGATATATTGACGTACAAATTAAAAACAAAACATACATTTACCTATGTGAAAGTGAAACGGAAAAGGCATAATAGCATGTATTAGCTATACATACAAAACCTGTTATTTAACGTTATAATAGCATAGCATGTGTGGACCAATAATACGTCACAAATGACAGTTGACAGTTCAAAATATAAAAAAGTTACCGGATTCAAACGGTTTCTCGATGCGGTATAGTTGTGTTGCTTCGTACTTGTGTCGGTTTTGGCAAGATTCCCTCGGGCGCGTGCGTTACATAAAATGAACGTCGCACGGCGCGCATCACAAAAAGGATAAAAATAGACTTATACAGTGAGTTGCGTGTTCATGGCACGGACATTTTTGTTTTCAAATGACACACATACCGCGTCGTCGCTCATGTTATGCGTTAGAAATCTAAGTGAAACTATCTGAAATCGGTTAACTGTAAACATTGGACTGATTGTTTTCCGTTTGTGCCTCCAGATAGTCGCGCGGTGAAAGGAACGCTCGTGACGGGAGCTGCAAAAAGTTTTTCCAAAGTGTCTGGTGTGAAAAAATTGTGAAATGGCTCATCCAGTGGAGCCAATGGACATAGACAACATTGACAGTGACTTTGACAATAAGGAGAATACGTTTCATCACAACAATGTCCAGCTGTGCACAGAGAAGGGGTACGAGGAGCTGGACGTCTCTGAACTCAACATGAGATTAAGGTACTCTGTAACACCAGCAGCATCTCCCATGTCAAAGAGTTACACTAGTTATGTTGACAACCGGAGCATTGATTCTGATGATTCTTTAAACATAACAGTCAACGAAGCAAACTTAACCCGCTCATTAAACGCAACAATTACTAAAAATGATAGTATTGTTAAGTCTCTTAAAAGTTTACCTCTGCAGTCACTCCCTGCGGAACAGTCGGTTGAGAGGAACGCATCAATATTACGTCAGCTAGACTCCACAGTAACTAGCAACAATAACATAACAGTGACAGTCAGCGGAACTAATGACATTGATGACAATTTATCTTTGCCAAGTTCTTCTTCATCAGCGGTTCCTACTCCTGAAGCAACAACACCTACAAAGGACATTCCTAAGCATGATGGAGGTTCACCAATCATGAGAGGCTTGAAGAGTGTTCTGAACATGTTTCGGTCATCACAGAGTCCCATACCTCCATCTGAAAGTGATAATACTGCTCCAAAGCAGTTAACACCAACTCCTACCAAGCGGCTTTCATCTGAACCCAGAGATAAAGAGACTAAACCGGTGCTTGCTTCAACACCTATATCCACACATAAGGTCCGGGAAGCCAACGGATCCAAGAGAAACAGTCCTTTAAAGGATAGCATCACTTTTAATGATGATTTGGAAAAGGAGTTGCAATGGAAGGATGAAACAACAATACTTTTCAGTCAAGAAAAAATTCCAATTCACAAGTTATTTTATCAACAGAAGGCAAGCAAAGTTGACAACAAGATGAGTGACAATAAAATGGATGTGAAAGAAAATTTTGATACCACTGTTGAATACATGGACATTTCATACAATGATTCTCTAATTAAAGATAGAACTATTACAGAGACTGGACAGGAAATACTCAAAAATGAATTACATGTGGCAAATGAATCAGACAGTGAGTTTTTGGACTGCGAAACAGAGTCTAATGTAACAAAGACTGTGTCATATGTAGTGGACAATAAGACAGTTGATTTGATCAAAGATGAATCCATAGTTCAGAAAACAATGGACAATTTAGTGCTCTATGAAGATAATCAAGAAATCCATCATATTGATGAACCTAAAGAACAAGAAAATGTGACTGCTCCAATACCAACTGTTAATAAAGAAGAAACAATAGAAAATAAATTGTTTCCACCATTAATTCAAATGGAAAATATTAACTTACTAAATAAATCAAAACTAGATAGTAATCTATATTCTGAAGATAACTTAAATCTAACAAAGGAAATAGATAATACCCAAAAATCAAAATCAGAAATTGAAACAGTTTTAGACCTATCTGAACAAAACCATGATGAACTTAATCTAGATGTTACTATGACCATGGACAATCCAGAATTTAAGAATAAGTCTATAAATAATATGTTGGAAGTTTCAACTTTAGAATCACACACTAAATCACTGAGTTCATTAATAGAGAGTCTAGATGTTACAAAGTCATTTGATGAAGAAAAAGCAAATATTGAAGGTAATGTTAATCTTGATTTTACTACAACAATGAATCAAGATACATCAAATTTAGAAATTAGCAACATAGAGATGCCGATCCAGGGAAATCCAGCACAAATTCTAGATGCTGTTACTAATATTAATGCTACAATTACAACCAATGATCAAGAAAATAAAACTTTTGAATATAGTAACATGTCAGAAGCATTTACTTTAAATCTACCAGAAAATTTATTAAGTTCTACAATACAGAATCTTGATGTTACTATGAATGTGGATAAGAAAGAAGAGATTACTGATAATAAAGGCGACTTAGTTCCTTTGAAAGATAAGGTGGTAGATACTACAGTTGACATTATCAAGGACATTATTAAAGAGGTTCCTGTAGCAACATCAACAATAAACCCTGTACAAGAAATTATAACCTACGAGGCATCCCAAGTAATAGATAATAAAATTGCATTACAACCCATAACTGTTAATGAACCTGCTGCTGCACCTGCTGATGTTCCATTGCCTGATGATGATGATATAGAAAAAGATATGAGCCTTTCTACAGATACGAGTATTCCCTTAACAGACAATGCGTCGACTATGGTCGATAGAAGCATAGCAGAAACAGAAGTTAAAATGATAATTGAAAATGCAGTTGTAGCAGTATCTGAATTTAATACGCAATCATCTGATATGTTATTAAATGGTGAAAACATAAATAATAAAACTGATTTGCCCAATCCCCTCCAAGTACAGGCGGTTCCTAATGAAGATGTGGCTGGGGACAGTATAAACATAAATACAGAAGTTTGTAGTGTACCAGAATGTCATCAAACACATCAGAACGATTCTGTAGCAGACATTGAAAAAAATATTGACACTACTTTTAATGTGCATACATCTATAGTTAATGAAAACATCGAAAACGTACAGAATTTACCTGATGTTAAAGAACATGTAAATGACATTGATATTACTGCATTAGGCGCACCTCAATCTCAAACAATTGATAGTGTCGGTAATGATATTTCTAATGAAGAATCTAATATGGATGGAAATCAACTACAATCATCTAATCATGAACAAGATAAAACTACACAAGACAACACGCAAAGCAATATTGAACCAACAATATTATCTGATAATCAGATGGAAACTTCAGCATGTGAAGAAATTTTGGACAAAAATAGAGAACTAACAGAAGTATTTCTGATTGAAGAAAAGATAGATAAACTGCAACACGCAAGTGATATGGCTTTAAGCTATCATGAAGTTCAAGATGCATCTCTACTGAAAGATGTATCTCAAAATGAACATCAAACACTTTCTGAAAAAAATAATATTACTTTAGAAGAAGATTTAACAAATTCAGGCCCCATGACGGAAGTGAATAAAAATCTTTCAGTCAAATTGGAAAATCAGGATGCTAATACCACAGTAACTGTCGAAGATCTAAAGATGAGAACTGATGAAACAAAGCTCATTCCTAACAAGGAATTAAATCATGCGATCGAAGTGAATATGTCTGAAAAACACAAACTGGACGAAAACGAACTTGCAAATAAAACTATAACCATTGAGGTGGTAAAAAGAACAAATAATGAAACAGAAAAAGGTGATGTTAGACAGGAAGACATGCATGAAAAAGCTATTAATATTGTTATAAAAGATGAAGTAGATCACAGTAATACTATAGATAAAATTGTGAAGATTGAAGATATAAAAATGACTGATTATGAACAAAAAGATATCGTTATACAGGACGAAAAAATTAAAACTAACGAAAAAGACGAAACAGCTATAATGGAACCTTTGCGTTTGAATATAAATGATGAACTACCCGAAAAGCCAGATTCTGTAACGGTTGATGATGAAATTATTGTGTCGGGAAACAATAGCCCGTATGTATCTGTCGCTGCAGACTTGGACAAAGTATCTGAAGAGAAGCCTTTAGATAATTTTGAGGAAATCGAAAACTCATTCGCTACTGTAAGTAACGTTCCAAACTCACCGCCGATTACTTCTAAGGGGTACAATTTTAACTTTGACGAAATCGATGATCCTTTTGCAACTAAAGTTAAGATACGTATGTCCCCTTCCCCCGAAGAGCCGAACAAAATCAGTGATATCAAAAATGAAGATAAAAGTTTGCCAAAAGCAGAACCGATTAAAAAGGATATAAATAAAAATAGAAGGAGATCTCAGCCCGCGAGGCAAAAGTTGTCCAACACGAAAAAGCCATTTAATGCCACTTTTGATAGCACTGTGAGTATTATAGATACGGAAAACCCGAAAATTAAATCAAATACTGAAATTCAACAAACTGTTGCCGATGTGAAAATCGATGAAAAACAAATTTCTCCTTTAACCTCTCCGATTGATGTAATTGCAAGTACAACCATTTCTGCGGATGACAAACATACTGAAAAGGATTCTGAATTTAAAAATGTTGATCCCATAGAGGCTGAGATGACTTGTAATGTGACAGTAATAGAAGACAAACCAAGTGATGTCACAATGAGCGAAGAAAACAAAGACTCGTTGGAATCAGTAACTGCGATATCAAATGAAATTAAAACTACATCATCGTCTGAACAGTCTACCTATTACTCTGCTGGCACATCATCCAATGATAGCATGAAGTCAAGAAATGTCTTCAATTTGCCTGAAATTGATGATATGAACTTTAATCCATTTGCAACTAAGTCGAAAATTCGCCAGTCTCCACCTCGTGATTTAGATATGGACAATCCTTTTACTACTAAAAGTAAAATCATGAATTCACCTGATTGTTCTGTAGTACTACATCAAGATAACGGCGAGAAAGGAGCAAATACGACAGCAACCATTGAAAATAATCATGTTGAAAAACATTTAGAAGATAAAATGGAAACAGAACCTATGGAGAAAGATTCCTCTGTCAACATAAGTAACACTACATGTTCATCTAAGGCTACAGATAATGACGTCACAGTAAAAGAAGTTAATACTGAAGACGAAGATACCGTGGAGGGTCCATTCCTAGAAGCCGAGGATAATAATGAAAACAAACAATCTGATTTCGACGGAGACAACATAGATATGATGCAATTTAATGACATGCCTGTACAAGAACACGATGAAAATGCCGATGGTGAACTTTTCATTGATGCTGAAGCGTTTGAATTTCTCTTAAATCAAAATAAGAGTAATGTTGTTGCTGATAGTGGCAAAGAGAGTTTATTTTTAAAATTTGATCCTTTGTTCGCAAAGAGAATGTCTTCTGACAGTGTTGTCGCTGCTTTAAGCAGAGCTCAAAAAAGACAAAGTACTCCAACGCGGGCCCCAAGGCTACAGAGAAATGTGCCACCATCTGTCGCAGGTCCGTCTACCATGAACTTGACTTATGAGGCAGATATGAATATGACTGAAACTACTGAAGATGTGAATACCACTGTCTCTAAACCAATGATGGTCGTAACTCCAGCAGTTAACCCTACAGCTACGTTGCGAAAATCTGTGACCCCTACAAGATCAAATCGACGTTCGATTACATTCACTTCTCCTGCCATGGCTGTTATTGACAGGCTTCTCTCGTTAAGCGCTAACAACTCTCTTGTAGAACAAGAAGCAGTCCCTCAAGTTAGTCGAGAGCAAAACGAAGCTGAATTAGCTCTCACACAGCTCCGAGAAGTGTTAGCGGAGAAAGAAATAAACGTTTATAATCTGCGATCTGAAAGTAAAGAATTAAAGGATAGATTAGCTACATTAGAATCTCAAATGAAACTTCTCGAAACAGAAAGCCAAGAGAGACTGAAAAAGATTAATGATCTGAATGACAAACTATCAGAAAAGACAAAAATGAATAAGAGCATGGCAGTAGTTGTAGAGGAATATGAGAGAACGATTGCGAGTTTGATAGCCGAGACAGAGCAGGACAAGAAACGTCACGCGGAAGAAAGAATCGCTTTAATGAACGAGAGAGACGAACAAACCGCTCATTTGGCCAGCATGGAGGTCTCATTCAACGATTTACATAGCAAATACGAGAAAAGTAAACAAGTCATCATGAACTATAAAGCGAACGAGGAGAGCTACAAGCAATCGCTCAAAGAATTTGAAGAGAACGTCTCGAAAATGCAGAAAAATTACGAACTGTTGAAACAACACGCGACGTCGAAGCTTAATCACGCGAATGACGAACTCCAGAAGATTAACAGGTCGCACGAAGCAGAGGTCCTCAAGCTGAACGCCATGATCAAGCGGAAGGAGCTGCACATCACCTCGCTGGAAGAAACCCTCGCCCAGAAAACGAAGGCGAACGAGGAACTAACCGCGATATGCGATGAACTCATAAACAAAGTCGGCTGAACTAATTTTAGACGAACGTAAACATTTGCTTTGTATTGCAGTGTCTGTGATCTAGGCTGATATTTCGGGACTCGCTTTTGTGCTTATCCGTTGATAAGCGGCATTAAGTTAGCATACCTAGTCTCTGTTACAGATCGTGCCAAATCCTAGTGTAACGAGTTTTATTCCTGTTTTTATACTCCAAGACTGTTATTGTGATATACTTGAAATGTCTGTAATCATGTGATTTGTCAAATGGTAGAACACTTGTGCCTTACGCTCCTGCCCGTTGCACACAACATTTTCATGTTCGCACTGTTTACATTATGCTGGACATAATCAAAATGTGCGCACCATTTCAAACGGGAGAATAATTATAAATTGTGGATGTTGATGTTGAATTGATAAATGTATATTTTTGCACGTTTAACTGTAGAACAAAATATTTATTTTGTAGTAAATGAGTATATTGAAATATTTTTGGGACATTGTATCAGTACCTTAAAACCGACCTATTTTTTGAGATTTTCTTAATACCTAGTATATACTGTAGTCGTTTTGTAATGCCTATACGATTGTGAAATTTACGAGTACATATATTCGACATAGTAAAGTAATTCGTTTTCGGATCTCTATAGATACTATAATTTAGAAACCATTGAGGAATGCCCTTGCATGGAAATAAGTCCGAAATATTCGAAGTATATCAAGTAAGTGAAATACAATTTTCCAAACATTGCAAATGATTTCATGCACGGGTGGTCAATTATTTTTGTATGATATAGAAATTAATTATAATATTAGTTAATAAAGTTATTTGACATTTTTTTAAAAGGTATTTGTTATTTTGGAACCCCCAATTCTACGTATATTTGGCAACACGACAATATATATTTTCACATCACATTCCTAAAACACAATACATACACACCCTACATTTCCCATTAGTATGAAATCTTTCAAAACATTGTTTGGACTTTTTGTCCGTTTTAATGTCTACACAAGATCTAGTTAGCGGTCTGGGACCTTGAGCTAAGATAAATATATTAACGACTCAAATACTGCGCGCTCATAAAATCAGATTACGCCAGACTTTTATTAGGCGGAGTGTTCCGTTCCCAAACAATTTTTCAGGATGTAATCATACGTTGTAGGCAGATTTATGCTGTTAATATTTTATTTTACAGTTACAAAAGTCTTCCCCAGCTTGTAACCAGTAACATAGCTTGCCATATAGGGGCCCCATATCTATATTTGTTTGGGGCTCTTCAAGGCAGTGCATACTTATGAGCGCCGCTTAGCTTAATGTAGGTATGGGCTAAGAGAGACCCCGTATCACCATCACGATACGGCTGATACAGTGGTAGCTACGCCCCTGCTGGTACCACAGAAAACCAGTTGACATTTTACTTAATGTTCAGTTCTTACGTTAAAATTGTCAGACCAAAAATCTTGTTCAATTCCTAAATACCGTAACTAGCCTTTTATGTGTCCGGTGCGAGCTTCTATGACTGCGTCCATGTATGAAAATTTCCCAGTCGGCTCATTTGTGCGTTCCTGTAGGGTGTTTCTCCTGTGTGTGGACACCGCTGGCTCTGATCCATTATTATTAAAGTCAGTGACAGCCATAATTTTTCAACTGTGTGTGCTCAGTGTTGGTGCACATTTATGAAATAAAACTATCTGTTTGTTTACTTTACAAAATAGTTAATCCTCTATAATAAAGTGTTCCACTTAGGGCTTGTGCAGACGGTGTATTTTATACGCTTTGACGCACGTTTTTGATACACGCACAGGTTTTAAATGGAGGGGTTTCTACAATAAATGCTTTAAGGTTATTTTTTGAGGTAAAGAAATTTATTCGACCAATAGGAAAATATAATGAATTTCTTGCCAAAGCGGTCATTCTTAATAGACTTATTTTAAAGGCAGCTATTTCAGTTTTTTGATAAAACCAATAATTTGAGACCTCTTCTCCTCTTAGGTTTGGGTTTGATGGTTGGATTTCATTAGATTTATCTGAAATGAGACTCTGTATAGGTCTCCATCAGCGTGTTAAAGATACATCCGTTGTACAGGCTTTTATTGACTGGAGATTTGTAACACTAATAGGTCAGTAACAAGACCATTGTAGTCTGATTACAAGCTTACGTAACTTCAATTCATTTATGATGGGTTAATTGCTACTCGCTTATTGTGAGTAAATGACCTACAAGGAAGAGTAAGAATTCAGAGGAGCAGATTTGTTAGGTTTCCTATAATCCTAGCCACCTTAATAAATGTAAAAGAAAGTTGATTTCTCTAACATAGTCGTTTTCCATAAAAGATCCCAATCCCAATCTCAATCTTCAATCCGATCTCAAGAATGAACCAATCAATATAACTCATTTGTAAACATGTCAAAAAAACGATCTGATTGATCCATTTTTTAAATAAATCGAAAAAAGCGATTGGGATCGATTATTTAAAGGCACGATCTAGCCTCCATATAGTACAAAACTATCTACACGTTATAACTTCCACACATACTTGAGTTATACCCAAGGTCCCAAGGCATGCACGATGTTATCTATAGGCGAAACTATTCGTATGTCAAAGGCAACATAGTTCTTCAACGGGACAGTACCAGCCCGTGCCATCAAGAAAAAATAAATGTCCCACTGCGAGGTACGTTGTGTTCACGCCTCGACGCACCAGCCTGGAGCGTCGCCATGGCAACCAACGACAAACACTGCCAGACATTATCAGTCAAAAACGACAAAATTGTGATCAAGGAATACAATTACATCAATGATTCGTGTAATATGTACGATGAGACTGTGGCAGTGAATGCGAGGGAAATAGACAGTCCATCGAGTGAGGAGGACGTGGTGAGAGCTAATATGTCGAAGTTCAATCCCCCGGTGAGGCACACGGCGCGGCACGACTTCGATTCAGAGAGTGATTCCGATTCGGAGCCTCAGGAGTTTTTGGACAACATCGGCGAGGCTGATGAGGTAAGTTTCTGTTTTTGATTATAACTTGCCAGTTCCCTTTACCCATACAATATAGACGCCATACAATATACAATTACCTACCCAAGGAATCTAAGCACTTCTTATAACAATAAGTTTGAGATAGTACATAGTAACATTTTAAAGTGAATATTTTGAACACTAATACCTACCATAGTTATTCTTTATACTGAGATTATTCCCAACCATTTGTAGCTTTTATTGATGTTTACATGGTCACAATAATTTTAAACGGTTTTAAACGTATCTAGTATCATAATGTAATATAAGAATATATTTAAATTACCAACTTAAACCTTATTCAAAACTATGAAACATTCTTTCACTATATCTATAAAAAAGTACGATCTATTCAAAATTAGATGACGTTTAAGTTTAAAGTTAAACTCGCTTATAGATGTACCCATAAATCTGTTAAAAGGTTTTCGAAGTGGTTCACTAAAAGTACCGGGGCAATTTATTTAAATAACGCCATAAGTGTATCGAGCTGTGTTCATTTTGAACATCATTATCATCCTCAGCTAAGCGACCAGCATCAAAGCAAGCTGCAACTGGTCTGTAAATAATGCTTAGTTGACAGAATTTCTATCACACAATTTGTTTGGAAGCAATACTAATGCTGTCAATTAATTTCCGTCTGGGAACTAACGTGTTTTTCGGATTAAATACTCGCGACAGATTGTCTTTTGTTTTCTGAGGATTAGATGCTTCAGAGTGGTCGACATAAGTTCTGAATGTCGCAGCATCTAATAGCCGGTCATGAAGGCTAAATCAAATTCTTTCTACAACATGCTTGGTAGTGTATTGACCTTACAGTGACTGGGATAGGACATTAGAAAAAAAAATTCGAACTGTAAAACCCGAATTTTCGAGGGAAAGACCTAACTGCAACTATTTAACAAATGTTATGAACATTAAAATCTTGTATCGTAGTGTCTACGGATGTATGCCCTCCTCTTCAAGGCTCTTTGAAACAGTTTGCGTAGATACGTACGTTATTCAGTTGCGATGTATAGCTCTGTTCGTATCCACTGCTGAACTTACTGGTGGTAGGTCTCTCATATGTGAGAGACCTGCTGGGTAGGTACCACCGCAATGTATATTTCTGCTGCCAAGCAGCGGTTTGTAGTCACTGTTGTGTTCCGGTTTGAAGGACATTGTAGCCAGTGTAACTACTGGAGATATACGACTTAACATCTCATATCTCAGGAGTACCAAACAATACTTTGTAATTCAGATTGTTGGATGGTGTTTCTACTGTTTATGGGCATTCGTATCGCTACCATTAGGCGAACGGTAAGCTCATCTCGTCATTCAAAGCAATAAAAAAAGACATAAGAAACATAATCCTTCCCAAAGGTGTCAATATCGATACGTTGGAAGCATCCTGCATCTAGTTTAAATTTAATGAAATATTTAAAATATTCAAGCCAGGTTCTGGACTTCACCCACGCGTGGCAACATGTTTTCATTCGGTTTAATGCAGTTCGACAAACTTATTTCGATGTTGAATATTCGCTTTGATCGTTTATGAGTTTTCTTGGCAATCGAAATTACGTTAAATGTGGTTCACGTTCCATTTATTTATTATATCTAGTTTCCAGATGGCCTCGTTGACCTGGTATCTGAATCGCACAGAGCTATTTTGTGTAAAAGAATATTAAAAAAAAATATTCATTGTGAATTGTTAACCTTTGTGTTGTAGCTCTATTGGTATAGAATTAAGATAAGTCAAAATTTGGCTGGCCGGGCACCTTACTTTATGTAAAATCTAATTATCATTAGAACGATTTGCACACCGTATTTATGCATATTAGTACCTATATGTAATGTCGGGTTACCTTTCGGAAAATTTCACCTTTCGCCACTGCCGGACAAACAAGCAGTGAGACAACGAACGGACTACATTTACATAATAACATTGGCAGTAAATAGTAAGCTTCTTGGTTTAACTCAAATTTTCATATAAAACTGATGTTTTGTCTTATTAAGACGCAAAATCTCCATTAATAATGTTGCTTTACCAGACCTCTCGAACCAGATTACAAAACTTTTTACTATAAAGCATCGTTCAGTATGCTTTGCACGTCACTTAGCCATCAGATGTTAAATCTCATAATGCCGAGTTAATTTTAATTTAATCGTGCTTCGAACCGGAACACAGCAATGCTTGCACGCAGCTGCTTTGCGCTGAAACAGACAAAAGTTGCTACTTAAACAGAATCGTATACGAAGTCTTATCTAGTTCACTATGAACATCTTTTAATACTTTTTTAATTCTGTATTCGTATGGCAGAGATGGTCTTATATGAATCGCATTAATGATTAATGAAGATATTGCAAAATATGAGACAAAGAAAGTGATGTGTATTTAACGGCAAAAAGTCAGAATTGTATTTACTATTTAACTAAACGGAATAATGCTTAATTGATTTTTTTTGTTTCCTGAAACCCTCACAGATACCTCTGACATTGCGAGTCAGAGTAGTGTATCTGCCTTACGTGATATTGGCAAGACTGTCCCAAAAGAGAGAGTCATTTAGGTGAAGAAAAATGCAGGTGCTATAAAAAATTTAAAAACAACCGCTCTCCCGCAACATACGTCAAAGTGATCAGTGTTAAAGACAGTAATATGTTTGTTATGGTTTACAAGAATGCAGGGAACGCGTGTACAACTATGAATAGACTCGCCGGTGATGCATGGCTTTACGACAGCCGGGGATGCGTTTTATCGTTTAACTATTATTAACAGGTTCCGTGCGTGTAATTTGAAAGCAATCACTCATTCTAGTTAAATTTGATAAACGTATTGTCCGTTTTTACTGATGCTTACTTATTTTTATTGCTTTGAATGATGAGACGAGCTTGCCTTTCGCCTAATGGTAAGCGATACGAACTCCTATAAACAATAGACACACTATCCAACACCTTGAATTACAAAGTATTGTTTGGTATTTCATTGCGCTCGCCATCCTGAGATATGAGATGTTAAGTCTTATTATGTCCAGTAGTTACACTGGCTACAGTGTTCTTCAAATCGGAACACAACAGTGACTACATACTGCTACTCGGCGGCATAAATAGATATTGCAGTGGATCCTACCCTAGCGGACTTTCACATATGAAACACCAAACACCACAAAAATTACTTTACAATACTTTGCAATTAATCGTTAAATTAGACAAGTGCTAGCATATCGTAAGGTTTGATTTTCGAGTTAGGAATCATTTCGAGGTTTTTTCTAGTGTAAGCCCGTTTCCATCGAGAGTTGAGAGCGCCATGTTTGTTTATAAACTGTAGGAACATCATCATTAACTTTGAATCCATTACTTGATACTAAAATGGGTTCGTTATCCTGAGACATTAGATGAGTTATAATATCCAGTCATTACTCTGGATATACGATTGTTACAATCAGAACATCAGAGCATGCGCAGAGGCAGACGGCTTGGAGACAGGAACAAAAGGTGTTGGTAATTGTCTAGACAGATTCTCACATACAAGATATACGCATAATACAAACGTTTATATATTTTTTCACAAATATAATACGAGTATCCATTTCGCGGTTTCCCTTACATAATGATACATATCAGATTATTCTTTGTGGCGAGGTTTGTTTCGTCAAGAGCTACTTAATATTACATGATTTATTTTATCATGTAACTTTGAATAGAGTGATGAATGTTTAACCATTTATGGATTGGTGTAAAATATTGTTTGTATTTTCTTACTGACTGATTGCCTCGGTGGCGTAGTTGATTGCGGTACGACTGCAGTGCTGAAGTGTCGGGTTCGATCCCCGAGTCAGGCAAAGTGATATTGGGTTTTTTATTCAGTATTGGCCCGGAGTCTGGAATATGTGCAGGATATGGCAAAAGCCTTTGCCCTCTGTAACATCATGGAACGGCATACACGGCGGAAAGTGAGAGCATCTGTTGCGCCTCTCGCCATATCGGGCACCAATTCCAGACTCCGGGCCGATACTGAGTATTAAAACCCAATTATCACTGCCCGACCCGGGATTCGAATCCAGGACCTCAGAGCACTGCCGTACCGTGAACGCAGTACAACTACACCTCCGAGACAGTCTTTAAAGACTTTAGAAAAGGAGTTTACATAACGGAGCTTATTTATTGTTATGTTCAACACGTATTCACGCATTATTGACATGGCGTTTATCCTTTCGAACACAAAACTTTAATTAAGTTGTACGTTTTTAATATATTTTACAATAACTTAATACGCAATACCTTAAGTCACCAGAGAGAAGCCCAAAGACGTCAGAGAAAATCGCCGAGGTCCAGAAACCAGCTCTCAAAGATAACAAACATGGTGGCAGCGGCAGAACGAAGCCACCAGTGAAGAGAGAAGAATCATCTAATTCTGGTAAGTGGGCCTCTGTGTAATTTTTTTAAAGTCTCTGCAAAGAGTTCCCTCTGCTTTGATGGTATGTGGAGTTAGCACTGATATAGTGTCGACTGTGTCACCCTGTTCGAATTAACTAGATATAATATGTTTTCTAAGAGAGGTGGTTAAGTTGCCTTTCGGATTTCAAATAGCTGATAATGGACGAAATAAAACAATATAAGTTCATAACGAAATTGGTTAGGATATTATTATAGTAACTTTATGAAACCCTATGGGTCTTTAATAAAAATATTTTGAATAATATTTTTGTCATATTTCTCATCGAGCAATTGCTTTACGTGCGCGGCTTACATTGTTCACCTATTATCACCACGAGTAACATATATGTATCTGAAATTATGTACCAAAGTTCTCATCACAAATTATAAATAAAATAACAAAGAGGAAAATGTAGCATAAATGAGATAACATCCAATGAGAGTCACATTTGTCACTTTAAAAGTGTTTATTTTATATATATTATTCTGGATACATGATCTAATAGTTTAAAATCCGGACCGTAGTCATACAAAGCGTTAAAAAAAAAAAAAAACCGGACTGTGTTAAAATCACAGTTGTGTTGTGTGTCTAAAGGAAAGTGAACTTGCCATCGCGCGTCCTCAAACCCGTTCGCGTCCTATTATATTACGATGCGTATAGTGTAACGGTGCCGCCGTCCTAAACTGTGACGAATATCCTTCCTTTCTCCATTATTGTTGGCATAGTCGGGCCCCGGAATTTACAAAAGGATTAAATTACTAACAGCATTCCTGTGCCTCTATAATCGAAATATTTAGTTTAGTTGGAAACCTCCAAAGTAAGGTTGGAGTACCTTGAACTCTCGCCTATCCCAATTTGACTGTATGTCAGTGGCATTCCTGTGCCTCTTTAATCGAGATATTTAGTTCAATTGGAAACCTCCAAAGTAAGGTTGGAGTACCTTGAAACCTCGCTTCTCCAGGTTTGACTGTATATTGGCAATGGCGCAGGATACGTTTATACTGCGCAGGGTAAACGAAAAATTTACATCCCCTGCCTTGGTATGTGAGTTGTGCTAGGAAATTGGCAAAATATATCATAAAATCTACAAAGAGTATTCTTTATACTTATTAGTTTATTGGCATGAGTACTTAAACAAATACATCTTTGCGTATAATTTACAAACCTTCTGAGCCCAATGATATTTGTTTAATGTGGTGCAATGTTTTTTTAGACGGGTCTTCAATCGAATGCCAGTTTGTGACATTTAACGATTGCACTTGGCAAATGTATTGATACGTCACAATGCATTCTAGTGCGCAGGTACTAAGTTCACACCCGTTTTCAATAAATGATCCTAAATCCAATCTTCAATCCGATTTCCAGAATGAACCAATCAAAATAACTCATTTGTAAGCATGTCAAAAAAACTTTGTTCTGATTGGTCCATTTTGAGATAGATGGAAAAAAGGGATTGGGATTGATTATTGAATATGGTAGTTAGTCACGAAATGTGTTGACTCTGCGTCTTATTAATATATTTGAAGTCTTGGAGCCCTTAACATGAATGGTTAATACTGTGTGGTCTATAAAGAATCCACAAAAGTTTAACATGATTGAGGATGAGTTATTTGGATTGGTTTAAAACGGAATATAGAGATTGATATTGTTTATTTCATTTTGTTTTTAAATTTAGCGTTTTATTGACATGAAAATTTAAATAAAAACTCGAGTGTATTGAATTTTGCAGGGTCAAGCAAGACATCTGATGTTCAAATATTTTCATTATTTTTTAAATGTCAACATACGCACAAGTCTTTCGGAATTATAGATGCGCATGGCCGACGGTGGCCCAATTGTTTTCTCTACTATAAAAAACACGTAGAATGCTTGTGTTTAGCAAAGTAAATACTTTAATCTCCTCCAAACATAACAAGGTTACTGACCCGCTCTAGAATGTGTAATTTTGCTAACATTCGTGCTGTTGGATGTTTGAAATATATAGGCGAATACGTTTGTTGATATTTTAATGCGGACGGCGTCTGCTAATATAAAGATTAGTGACTTCAGTGGGTTTACCGCGCGACCTAAAATGGCGGATTTATAACGTATCTGTTCAAATAAATGTCGTTGGGTCGCTTGATGTTTAAGAGATGTAAATTTAATCTAACCGCCTTATTGGACCAATGAGCATATGAATGTGAGGAATGGTGGTCAGGATTCTATTTTTAAAATATTAATGGTTTTTCTTTACTTTTTAATTTGATAAATATAAAATTTGTCCGGGATTAAAATGCCCGATATGACGTATGATCTATGTCATCATAGGGTAGAAATAATCTCAGTGAGCTGTATAAGTTGAATGTCTGTTTATTTCATCAATTTTTATGAACTTAGCTGAATATTGAGGTACCTCCGTATTTAAACAAATATATTTATGTGTGTCTAGTGATAATTTTGTTGACTGATAAGAAAAGGAAGATATCAAAGGAGATATGCTATTAATCATACCGAAACCATATGAGTTTAGCATATACTTTCATCTTCCAGAAACAGACAGCGGAGACGTGGAGGCGGATCGCACAGAGCCGCCGGCGGGCAGCGGTCGCAAGCGGGGCGGGGGGGTCGTCATACCCGCCGAGGGGGCCTACGACCCCAAGCACTACCTCGACCTGAAGGTGCCGCCAGATATGGAGAACATATTCCAGTATATTATGAAGTAAGTGGATTGTGCAGCTGGAAGGGGGCACCCGAAGAGAACGTACATTTATGAATAATGGTCTCCGAAAAGGGCAGGTCAGGAGTACTAGGGTATTCTATCCAAAATTTATGAGGTCTATGAATGTGGAAGAGGCGAGAGAGTCAAGATTTTTGTGTGTGAAAGTTTTTTCTGAATAATTATTCCGTAGTCTTATTCTATGCTGAAAGGGTAGGCTTCGAGTCAATTCTTTCTGTTTGCTAAATTTCATTCAAGTTAATTGAAATTGTTATAGGTTTTGGGGAGAAAGAATTCCATTGATATCGCCTTCCCTTTCAACTTTAACTCACGATTCTTGCATATTCATGGATGAACGGTGAATACATATGTGCGTGTTCTTGTGTGCGAGCAAGTGGGTCACTTGGTGGACATCCGATACTATCATGTGACTTATTAGTGGGGTTGCCCCACTTTTTTATATATCAAATATACGACTCTGTAGTATCGTCTGCATGACCGCTTTCCTTCAACCAATTTGTCCTTCTAAATCTTATTTGATATTATAAATGGGCAAGCTTATTTCACGATTTCTGTTCTAAATTTTACTTATATTATACATGCAAGATTTTACTAAATGTATGCTTGGTAATGAGCGGATTAAGATAAAATTCGGTTGATAGACTAACTCTGTCCGGGATTAAAACGATACATACTTACAAATGATTAACTCTGATTTGGTCCTTCTCGCAATCAATTCAAAAAGGTTGGGATGGTTTATTAAAAAAAATCGCACGAGGTCGCTGGATGCGGGCCGCTTTCAATAGGTCGATCTGGAAATCTTTGGGGTAGACCCATGTTCAGCAGGGACATCCTGCGACTGATAATGATTAAAAAATGCCTATATAGGCTATCTTTTATCCCTAAGAACAGAGACGTACTAAACGGAATTTACATTCGGAGAAAGATTATTCACACTTATAGGTACATTAGACAACACTAGTAATATCGATGAAATTGAACTACTTTGGATCATTTTCTAATATAAAAAAAATAGTCGAGTGTTATGAATATAGGCTAATATAATAAATAATATATTATTACCAACTCCTTGACCTAATTGGTCGAACGTATGTACGAATATTGCGTAAAGTTATATATAAAGTCGATGCTCGATGGTGCAATGTTTTGGCGGTGTAATATTATTGTTTATAATACTGTAACGGTTTGTTTTGGGTTCTGTTAAAATATTAAAAGTATCACAGGGTATGAGAAGTTCTCTGTAGGAATTTAGGGTGTGTGAAGTACCAATCCGCACTAGGTCAGCGTGGTGGACTAAGGCCTCATCCTTCTCGGTAGTAGAGGAGGCCCGTGCCTAACAGTGGGACAGTATATACAGGGCTGATATTATCATTATTATATACAGGGTATAGCGAATCAGGCGGCCTAAAGATTTTATATTCAACTATTATCTTAATAAACTAAACATTTTTGCAATTTGCTTGGAAAAGTGTGTTTTGTCAACCCCAAATAGGAGACGGATAAGGACCGTGGAAGTTGCTAACGGGCTATGAAAAATGGCAGGCCGGCGTAATTCTGACTACTTTTGAGCGATATTATATTTGCACTAACTTTACATAGCAGGTGTTGCTTCCCTGTTGAGTCAATATAAAATTGTGTTGCGATATACAGTTCGCAAATAAATTACCTGTGTACAGACAGACGCTTAAATTAATTTAAGCACTCAAATGCACTCAGATAAAACCGGAGTAAAATACAGGAACCATCTAACTGGACTCAAAATACTCCAAAGTACAGAGGCGCGAAATGCTTTTGGAATAACAAGTCAGTCTGTTTAATCGTGAGCGCAAAAACTGCTGACAACTTATTTATAAGGTATATTATTAATCGTGTACTATTGAATTTAATTAATTTGGCGGCGATAGCCTAGTTGGGTGTCGAACGGTCTGCCAAGAGGAATGTCCACAGGTTCAAATTCCAAGGGCACACACCTCTGACTTTTCTAAAAAATCACGTGTGTATTCTTTGTGAATTTATCGTTCGCTTTAACGGTGAAGGAAAACATCGTGAGGAAACCTGCACATCCGAGAAGTTCTCTAGAGGAATTTCGAAGGTGTGTGAAGTCTACCAATCCGCACTAGGCCAGCGTGGTGGACTAAGGCCTAATCCCTCTCAGTAGTAGAGGAGGCCCGTGCTCAGCAGTGGGCAAGTATATAATACAGGGCTGATATTATTATTATTATTATATATTGCATTTAAAAGTCTAAAAAATAATTATAAAAGAAACGGAGTCCAAGTACATAATTATTATAAAATAGGCAGCATTAACTAATTGTACTCACTGGAGATACATCGACAGTCGAATATACATCGCTTGTTTAGTGTCATAAGCACTTCGATCCTTATTGTCTTAAATAAATGTAGTTCATTTTAATAAGGACCGTTTAAATAATATGTAAATTATACTAGCGTAAACTATATTGCGTTGTATAAAAGTAACAATTCAAGTTACAACTACAACAAAAAGAAAAAATATATAAGTATTAGTAATAATAATTAATTTGGTTTACTAAAATGCAATTTTTTATAATCTTGTGATGAGTATTATCAACATTACATTAATATTAATATAAGTTTGTCGCGCTGTTTATGGTACACCCTGTATATTTAGATTTAATCGTTGGTGATGTGACAAATCAAATTAATCTCTACGTAAGCATTTTAAAGGTATGTGTGTTTACTGGTGGTAGGTCTCTCATATGTGAGAGTCCGCCTGGGAAGGTACCATCGCAATGTCTATTTCAGCCGCCAAGCAGCAGTGTGTAGTCACTGTTGTGTTCCGGTTTGAAGGACATTGTAGCCAGTGTAACTACTGGACATAATGCAGCGGAATACTAAACATTACTTTGTAATTCAAGGTGGTGTTCCTACTGTTTATGGGCGGTTGTATCGCTTATCATTAGGCGAACGGCAAGCTCGTCCCGTCATTCAAAGCAATAAAAAAAATGTGAAGTCTGCCAACTCGCACTAGGTCAGCCATATTATTATTAATTCCTAAAACTTCCAATAACAGAGGCTGTATTATCTAGTCCCAAGTGTTTAAATCATATGTCCTATTTACTAGATCGAAGCGTGGCAGACAGGATGGTGGGCGCGCCGCCTACCCGCGTAACCTTGCACTCAACCGCACTTACACTAATGCTATGATTCAACTGTCAAAGGAGTGTTAGGTATTGCGCACGCTGACGACTGTCGTACGATTTTTAGTCGACCGATATGAAAGGTTATTTGCTATTTATAATGCGATGGTAAATAAATTCATGTGCTAATAAGTGCAGTTTTACAGCAACGGTGTTTGCATATGCGTCCAAAGTGATTGGGTCTCTTGGAAACGATATTTTTTTGTTTATTTAAGTGGGTAGTTATTTTATGACGTACTTAAAAATATTAAAGTGATTATGTATTTATTTTTTATTGCTGGCTTCGCAATTTTAAATTATTTTGTTTTATGTTAATATCATGTTTTAAAATACGTTTTCAACCAGTCAAGACTTCTACATAGGTCTCAAATAAAATTGTTTACAACAAATTATCATCCGACCAAAAGTCGCTAATGCTCCGTAGCCTTTATAAATCAGTTAGCGGTAATGAGATAAATTTAGATGGCCTAGTGGCGCTCTCGAGGCTGCTTGAAATTGAGCCGTGAAAATTGCACTGTTTGGCTTGTTGTTTGTTATGCATTTAAATATACAAATAAATAAAAGTATACTGTGTAAATGTACAAATAAATTATTGTGCTTTTATTTTGTGTGTGCCGAATCTTTCACGCGTATAATCTGTCTTTTTCTATTTATACAAATAAATACTGCCTCGACTGCCTCAGCGGCGTAGTTGTACGGTACGACTTTAGTGTTGAGGTCTCGGCTTCGATCCCCGGGTCGGACAGTGATATTGGGGTTATCTACTCAGTATCCCAGTTTGGAATTTGCGCACTATATGGCGATAGGCTCGCCCTGTGTCGCATTATGGGATGGAATACACGTGGCGGAAAGTGATTGCACCAGTTGTGCCCCTGTCTACCCCTAACCTGTATACTTATTTCTTCAAAGTCTCTCCTAAATATCAAAAGCAATAGAATAATTAAAGCGGCGATAGCCTAGTTGGGTGTGGAACGGACTGCCAAGACGAATGTCCGCAGGTTCAAATCCCAAGAGCACACACCTCTGACTTTTCTAATAAATCATGTGTGTATTCTTTGTGAATGTATCGTTCGCTTTAACGGTGAAGGAAAACATCGTGAGGAAACCTGCACATCTGAGAAGTTCTCTATAGGAATTTCGAAGGTGTGTGAAGTCTACCAATCCGCATTAGGCCAGCGTGGTGGACTAAGGCCTAATCCCTCTCAGTAGTAGAGGAGGCCCGTGCTCAGCAGTGGGCAAGTATATAATATAGGGCTGATATTATTATTATTATTATTAATTAAAGCTATTGTTGTCAGATACACTCCGCAGAAGATCGACATAGAGCTGAAGCTGCAGCCGTTCGTGCCGGAGTACGTGCCGGCGGTGGGCGACATCGACGCGTTCCTGAAGGTGAGCACGCCCGCCTGCGACCTGCGCGCGCGCACGCTCGGCGAGCACGTGCTCGAACACATCGACAACTTGGGTAAATGTTGTTTTTATAGCAATTGAATGAGATGAGATAGCTATTCGTCTGATGGTATGGTATACTGCCGCCGATGTAGATGTAAAATGCGTAGAATTAATTCAGGCATCCAAACTTCGCATAGCATAAGTCCTTTCAATGATGTGATAGGAGCCTAGCGCTGTTTAGAGCAATTTAGAAAATCTAATCTCGGGTAATTCAGGCTTTTGCATCCAATAATTTACAGTTTTTTTCTACCCTACCTGGTAGTTGAATAGAGGATCTTCCAGTATAGAGCCTTTTTTTGTTGACATTATATCAAAAGGGTGATGGTAGTGTAGTTCCTAATCATTAGATATTATATTAAAATTACAGGGTTGACGGTGTTAGACGAGCCGGTGGCCGAGCAGAGTGACTCCGCGCTGCTGCATCTGCAACTCAGGGCCATATCGAAAACCAACAGCTCTAAGGGCAATGTGGTACGTATGTGTTATCACTCATATATTTATGATAAACATAGCACATGGTGTTGGACTGATCATTGCACAAAAGGTCTGGGGATTCGAGTAGCAGGGTTCATTTTGCGTAGGTTTTTCTAACGCTATTTACTCCGGATTATTCGAAGATGCTAAACTCAAAAACGAATCCAAATTATTGCGTCAATATTCGGCAAAACGTGTACCTATTCTCTTTTGCAACGACGTCACGTTGGAATGCTAACATAAGATTAAAAAGTCTTCGGAACTTCGGGAGACAATCATAATATAAAAAACCACGAAAGACAATTGATAAAAAAATGACTATAATATAAAATATTATTTTTTAAAACCTTTCGTTTCAAACGGGAATAAAACCTAAACCCGCTCTGTACTAAGTTTATAGTTATGTATTTATCCAATGCGCCACACGTTCTGTGTTCATACACAATTGACCGACCTTTGCCATATTGATTTGTTTGTATTTAACAAGCGAGGCACAATAAAGCTTCACGAGACAGTAACTTAAAGACACGGCGGGAAGACATCGAAATTTATATTATTATAAAAACATAATAAATTAATAGGGAATAATGTATTTCCAGCTGACGAAGAAGATTGAAAACGCGGAGAAGAATTCGAAAGCGATTGAGCGGTGGATAAAGGATGTGAGCGAGCTACATCTGTCGAAGCCCGCGCCGACCGTCACTTACACCAGGTGGCACAATGTGATTTTTTTTTGTTCGAGTAGGCCGTATTAGCTATGACTGCAGTGGGAAATTGGTTTATTTTTTTGTCGAGTAACTATATTAAATATGGCTGCAGGGATTTGTAGATCTCTAGAGACGTAGCAGGTTTTGTTGGCAAAACTGTTTATAAATTAGCATTTGTGTGCGACTCCACCCGCATAAAATAGTTTTTACGGAATAAATATTTTTCCTGCGATTAAACATAATCTATAGCACTAATGACTAATTTGGTTTTCTATTATTGCAAATAAAAACAATCGTTTTAGTAGTGCCTGAGATTAGCGCGTTCAAACAAACACTTCAGCTTTATATATTAGAATAGATATGTTTCTCTCGTAAAGTTTTGGGTACAATTTTCAGGACAACATTTGTGTTCAAAACGGGCTAGATTAAGATTTGTTTCCAATATGCCCGCGCTATGTGGGAGGGATGTGTGAGTGATATACTTGCTCCTCTGTTAGAATTTAGGTTGAGTGTAATATTCTAGAAAAAAATATAAAAATAGCAGTAAAAACTAATTGAATGAAATCGCTTTACAGCAAAATGCCTGACATAGACACATTAATGGAAGAATGGCCGGAATCAATGGAGGAGACACTCAACGAAGTCGGTTTCCCTTCAGCCAGCATCGACTGCTCCCTCTCGCAGTACGTGGACCTCGTCTGCGGACTCTTCGACATACCAGTAGCTGGTGACACCCTCAACGACAGGATCCAGGCGATACATCTGCTCTTCAGCTTGTATTCTGCTGTCAAGAACTCGCAGTTGTACGCGGAGAGGCAGAAAGAGAACGAGGTGTAAGGTTAAAGTTAATAAATTAATGTTGTGGGTTTTATTTCGTCGTTTTATTTGTATTTATACGCTAGTGTTAAACGCTCTTTTTACAGTAAACATTATGTTAGCAAAAATAATTACAGAATACAATTTTTGACTACGTACAACCAGAGAGAATAATATAATAGTCGCCACGCGACAGATCTTCTCTGCCAGCCGGAAACGCCCGAAGTCATCGGCTAGGATAGCGGCGCGTAACACTAGTTTTTATATTCAGTAGTTTGGTAGTAAGCTGAATTGAAATCTATTCAGCCGTTTTGCGATGCGTAAACAAATGGAAAAAGTAAAAAAGGAATACTAGTTACAAAACAGCTGCTTCGGGGCGCGTGCGCAGATTTTATCTTTTCTACATACATTTCTGTTATTATGACAATATTTTACTGCTTGTTATTTTAATGAAAGTGGGTCGTGTTAGTGAATAGTATCGATTTATTGCGTTATCGTAGAAAAAAAAACAAAAATTCATGAGCAGACCGACGAAAAATTCAAACTACTAGAGGTTACAGAATCACGTACTGGGGCCTTATTCTCTATCTCGCACGTTATTTTGACAGTGTGTGTCAAGCACGTAACACAACGCATCATGTTTAGGACTATAGAAATTTGGCTTACAGAATACCATTTCACACACATTTCTCGAAGATAACATGACACGGCCGCGTTACGCGTTCACACTATCATACAGAATAAGGGCCCAGAACATTTGGTATTAGTTTTCAGTAGGCTGTCTTTTACACCCTTTATACATTTATTCACCCGATATTCTAATAATGGAGACTACTAAAATCAGTCTTATGCGAAATTACGGTAAAGTTAAATATTTGATGACTATAATGAAATATTTGTGTTTCATCACTTGCACTGGAAATTATTATTGTTAAAAAAGTATAAAAGAATATTTCTTAAATTATTTAAATTTATGTTTTGTGCGAGTGTGGTCTCGACATATTATTAACCGATTCAAAAAAGGAGGAGGTTTTCAATTTGACTTGTTTTTTTTAGTTAAGTTTCTTTACTTTCGTAGGCGATGTAAAAAATAAAACAAATCAAGAAAATAGGAACGTATTTAATTGCAACATTAAAATTTCTAAGTTATGGCGTACAAACGTAAGGGAGCGGGCAGTTGGCTTCATTCGCTTCTCATAGTTGTGGACGGCACCTCCTGTTGCTCTCACGTTTATGCGAAACGGTCAGAGGGTTCAATGGGGATGAAGGGGGCGAATAGGGATAAATTTTCAAAAAGGCCGGCATAATTGTATCGACTGGTGAAGGTTAATCATGTCTCATCATTCGACACCCTATTTAGACCTTACACCATGTACCATCGGAGCAGTGGGGTCACTATCGAGCCCGTTTAAAAAAATATAGTAGTAGTAGTATAAAATATATAAGTAGTAGGACAAAACAAAAATATGAATTTAATTTAGTATAAATAATTTAAATATACTTTTCCCTATCCACCCCATAAACGGTACATTAAAGGGAAAGGAAAAAAATAACAAATAGCACATATTTCTTTTGAATGCATGTGCAAATGTCGATAACAACATAGCCCGCAATGTCTGTGCCGGTTTGAAGGTAGTCACAACACATGTTCTCTGTCCTGTAGTGACGATGGCTTTATCGCCACTCGTGATTAACTTCAGGCCGGCAACGACTGAGCAGCCATACTGTACGTCGAAATACTTTAATAATTATTAATGATAAGTAGGAAAATATTTAAAAAAAATCCTTCCCTCTTATTAAATGTAGGATTTTTTTTATATTTTTTTATTATTCACACTCGACAAATTTGATCAGTCGATAAATTTTATTGCAACGTTCATAGATAAACTATGTCGTATTACCTTCATAGTCTCAAAGGCTTATATTTTGTATAGTATTTTAGTAATGTCTATGAAATAATGTTAACAGACTCGTTCAAAGTTCATCGACAATTATCGATAAATTAATACGTTTAAGATGTTGCAGAGCCTCAGAAGTTGACTTAGCTTTTTATCGATATTTAGTCATACATTATGGGGACCTTTAAAGAGTGCCACTTATTTGACTCGAGTTCTTTATTACACATTTTAAATTCCTAATGGTATGATAGATGCCAATTTACATTTCGGGTCTCCGAGTTCAACTATTCACCATTTTGGCACTTTGGCAAATAATTTTTAAAATACATTGCGTCGAGGTTAGTACAGTCAGACACAAAAGTAGCTGTAAATTCAAAACTTCAAATCGCCTGTACACGTTATTTTTAATGGTAATTTCTTTATGCGAAGTAAAGTAAATATCTTTTATTTCGTTATTGTGAAAATAAAATTGGGATTGGAAGTGTTGAATGTAGCTACTTAAGTAGATGACTAAAATGCAGCGTAGTAAGCACTGGTAAATACTGCGAAGTATCAAACATATATTTAAGGGGGATTTCGAACTGAACGTCCCCATATTTATTTCATTAATCTCAATTTGGATACTTTAGTTACGCTGTATTTATCAATGCTAGTTACTTTGACTATCCCAGACGATTGGTGACTCGGATTCCGCCATTTTGAGGCGATTACATTTTGCCAATTTATACAAAGTCGATTAATGAGATCTAAATTAGAACACTAGTTTGGAAGACTACACGGATACAAATTATTTACAATATAAATACGGTGGACCATATAAAAATATTTTATTCGCGTCGATTAGCTTATATCGTGAAACTACTAACGGTACAAGGCGCGCAATTAAACAATGTTTGAAAATAGAGTCAGCAAAAAAGTTGTGTTAGTATAAATAAGATGCAAGTCGTAATTGCTTGTTTTTGTTTTGAAATGTCTACAAAAAGGCCATCTAGTAAGAAATAAACATACAGTAGCGCTTATTTTGTTGTCCTTACAAGCTAGTGCGAGAAAGACTGAAACAAAGCGTATAAATAGCGCCATCTACCGTCGCATTGTTTAACTGCGCGAGTCGTATTCGCAATAAGAAATCTAAACATTACAGTACAATATTAAAAGTTTAAAGAGTAAGGAATGGGGATTTCTAGCTTTGATGATAAGTAGACATTAATTACAATTATATTTTTCGTGTGACAACATCACGACCTAGCGAAAATACCCGATATTTCATAAGAAGTTAATTGCAAAAGAGTTTTGAGGTTACAAGATAATTAAAGATATTTTTTCTAACGACTTAAAAGATGCGAATATAAAAGAGAATTGATCTATAGATTTAGGCGATTATGTGAAATGTTTTTGTATTTCTGTATTTTTTTTGTAAACGCTACATTTCATGGCTACTGTGTATAGTTGGACCTCTGATATATTGTAAAATTTATTGTTCATTGTCATTGGTGTTTTTATATGGCCCTTACAGGGGTTTCAAGACGTCAGGGGGTTAAAATTAATTAGTTAATTATAGGGACACTGCGGTGTCACAAATTTGCGTGGAATTACGCCATACCTCTCTCTATAACAAATAAATATCACAATTTGGATGAAGCCCGATGTCTGAATTTGTTTTTCAAAATATCGAGCATTTTTTTAAGATTTTTTCAAAGCAAGCTGCCTAAACTCAAATGTTTTAGAAATTAAACTAGTGAATTTAACAAAGATTACAGCTTGCATTAGGCAAATTTAAGCTATAATATATTGCTCATTTTCAAGTCATTCACAACACACAAATTGACTATCAAGGGACGACATAACTCCACGCGCAAGTCTGCAGAATATTTTTTGTCTTTTTACATGTTTTCTTATAATACGTTACAATCATACTGTACTTTCATATCAAAACACTAGTACGGACACAAACAATTTTAAACTTTATACTACATATTTACAAGTTAGCAAATTCACAAAGCATCTCGTTTTATCACAGTTCCATATTTTGCACCCACACTTAAATTAATATTTTTTGTTTTATTACATATAATATGTGTCGATAATTTTTTTTTGTTTTTTAAAGGTGGTGAAAAAAAAATTCTTTTAATGACATAAAAAAAAATTGTAAAGCTATAAAACAGTGGCAAATATTAAACTACGATGAAAGTATGCGATGGCAACAAATGATTATTTTATTTAAGGAAAATATGCTTCAGCAGAATAGAATTTTACAAATTAAAGCTACGACTAAAATTACAATATTAAGCAGATGGCAGTGACAGACGTAAGAATGTATTTTTCGTCTTAAGCACGCTGTTTTATCGACACATTTTAAACTAAGACTTGAAGTTACAGTCTATTGTTTCATATAAAGTTCACGAATGGCGTGTGCGAGGTATATTCGATGTCTAAAGAAAAAAAAAACAAAACGTTTTTTTTGCCGTGTAATTAATTTTAATGATATACCTTCCACAAGCCATTCGTAAAAACCTTGTCTTTTCAGAAAAAAAAAACACAAAAAATGTAAAAAGGTTATATCACTTCACAAAATGATTTACGTAATTTTTTTTGGTATTTAAAAATTACACATCAATGTTACACGTGTTTTTTCAGTTCGAGTTTTTATCACTTCTTAAACAATCAAAATTCACTCGCGCAGTGTTTTCTTCGTTCACGGATTTTCCACCTGCAGAAAAAAATAATTTGAATACAACAAATAAAGAAATTAAATATAAATATTTTATCGAAACAAAGGGGTCATTAAACATAGATCAAAAGCGTAAAAAAATGTTAAAAAGTCGGAACTTTATTATTCGGATATTGTACAACTTTGGGATATTTATGTTTAACAGTCGAACTTCGAAAATCAAAGGGATCTCCATGTTCGAATTTCAAAATGGTTTACCGACATTGAAATTATAATCGCCATTTTTCTGAACTATATCTTTGCATAATGATTTCTTATGTTTACGCGAATGTTAGACATTGAAATAAAAACTAAAAACTATTTAAACGGATTTTATCGCGGTTTTTATATTATTATTTTCTCCCGACGTTTCGAAGACTTTGCAGCCTTCATGGTCACGGGGGGGACTGAGGTGTTGTTCATCCGTAAAGTCAAAGTTACAATATCTACCTACATTTTTCAAATATACAACTTTTTAAAATTTTATCTGTTGACGGTCCGATCTACGCAGAATGAGCTCACAGTGTCTTGAGGTCTGGCAGCCGGTCTTTTGGGATCCGATTTAATTAAATGTAGAACAGGATCCCAGGCTTGTGCAAGCTTCCAACCATCTTCCCCTATTGAAATTTGGGTGTTTTTAATTTCAATAGCCTCGCGAATCATCCTAGGCAGGAATCGGTGTTCTTTGGCAAGGATTTGTGGCTTGTCTAATCGCAAATAATGATTGGAGCCTCCTTCAGAATGTTCAGCGACTGCAGACTTCGTAGAGCGTCGGTGTTTCACGTCAGCTATATGTTCTTTTACGCGGGTCCCTATATTTCTTTTTGTTTGTCCTATATAAGAGGCCACAGTTGCAGTCTATCTTGTATACACCCGGTTCTTGCAGAGGTATATGGCACTTGACAGGTGGTAAAAATTGACTAATCTTCTTAGGCGGCTTGAAATAGGTTTTATTGAAGCACGCTTCAGGATGTAGCCAATCTTGTCGGTGACTCCTCTCACATATGGTAGTACAACCGGAACACGTTCAACTGTGGCTGGTTTCACTCGGTCTCTGTGACGGCGGCGTGGAATTTGGAGCTTGTTGTCTCGCAGTACTTGCTTGACATGTTGTAGCTCAGCGGCCAGGTGTTTCTCGTCACAGATTCCTCGTGCTCTCTGAAACAATGATTTGCCCACGGTAGCTAACTGTTTTGGATGGTGGTGAGATTCACCGTTCAGATATTTATCAGTATGGGTCTGTTTCCGATACACAGTATGACTTAAGGTCTGATCAGGATTACGAATGACTAAAACATCCAAGAAAGCAAGAGATTTGTTGTGTTCTAACTCCATAGTGAATTGGATTTTATTATTGATGGAGTTAAGGTGATTTAAAAATGCAGATACTTTGTCCGATGGTAAAATTGTGAAAGTATCATCTACGTACCGTTTGTAAAACCTTGGAGAGACCGGTGATGTTGTCAGGGCTGTCTCCTCGAAGTCCTCCATGAATATATCGGCGACTACCGGAGATACAGGGGAGCCCATCGCTACACCCTCTACTTGTACATAGAACTGATCATTCCACAACATATAGCCAGATGTAAGGCAGTGTTGGAGTAGTTCTGCATATTCCACAGGTATGTTATTATCTACTAACTTCTTAGACACAATTTTGATGCAATCTTGTAATGGTAAGCTCGTGAAGAGAGACTGGACATCAAAACTGACCATTGTTTCATTGTCAGCTAACTGTAGGTGTTTAATGTCGCTGACATGACATGACGGCTCCCCTGTATCTCCGGTAGTCGCCGATATATTCATGGAGGACTTCGAGGAGACAGCCCTGACAACATCACCGGTCTCTCCAAGGTTTTACAAACGGTACGTAGATGATACTTTCACAATTTTACCATCGGACAAAGTATCTGCATTTTTAAATCACCTTAACTCCATCAATAATAAAATCCAATTCACTATGGAGTTAGAACACAACAAATCTCTTGCTTTCTTGGATGTTTTAGTCATTCGTAATCCTGATCAGACCTTAAGTCATACTGTGTATCGGAAACAGACCCATACTGATAAATATCTGAACGGTGAATCTCACCACCATCCAAAACAGTTAGCTACCGTGGGCAAATCATTGTTTCAGAGAGCACGAGGAATCTGTGACGAGAAACACCTGGCCGCTGAGCTACAACATGTCAAGCAAGTACTGCGAGACAACAAGCTCCAAATTCCACGCCGCCGTCACAGAGACCGAGTGAAACCAGCCACAGTTGAACGTGTTCCGGTTGTACTACCATATGTGAGAGGAGTCACCGACAAGATTGGCTACATCCTGAAGCGTGCTTCAATAAAAACCTATTTCAAGCCGCCTAAGAAGATTAGTCAATTTTACCACCTGTCAAGTGCCATATACCTCTGCAAGAACCGGGTGTATACAAGATAGACTGCAACTGTGGCCTCTTATATAGGACAAACAAAAAGAAATATAGGGACCCGCGTAAAAGAATATATAGCTGACGTGAAACACCGACGCTCTACGAAGTCTGCAGTCGCTGAACATTCTGAAGGAGGCTCCAATCATTATTTGCGATTAGACAAGCCACAAATCCTTGCCAAAGAACACCGATTCCTGCCTAGGATGATTCGCGAGGCTATTGAAATTAAAAACACCCGAATTTCAATAGGGAAGATGGTTGAAGCTTGCACAAGCCTGGGATCCTGTTCTACATTTAATTAAATCGGATCCCAAAAGACCGGCTGCCAGACCTCAAGACACTGTGAGCTCATTCTGCGTAGATCGGACCGTCAACAGATAAAATTTTAAAAAGTTGTATATTTGAAAATGTAGGTAGATATTGTAACTTTGACTTTACGGATGAACAACACCTCAGTCCCCCCCGTGACCATGAAGGCTGCAAAGTCTTCGAAACGTCGGGAGAAAATAATAATATAAAAAAACCGCGATAAAATCCGTTTAAATAGTTTTTAGTTTTTATTTCAACTATATCTTTGTCAACAACCTGTTTCTAAAGGTAACATCCAAAAATACAGCTATTCAAAAAACTCTCCTTAATATATTATTTTAAAGTTTGTCGGATATTATAAGCTAAATTATCCCCGAGTATTCTAAATTTCCCCGACAGACGTACATAGACAAACCCAGCATTCCAAATACATAATATTATTGTTTGGCACCAAGTGAACATATACAGGTACAGGTTTTAGCGCAAAAGCGGTATGTCAGGGAAACCTTATTTCGAGATAATCGTTATGTTATAATGTTTTACATACAAAACTTTGTAAACATAGTTTTGTATGTAAAACTGAGATAGAGAAACTCTTTTAAGGTTTTTTTTTAACAAGTTCTAAACAAGATACCGTTATCTAGGTAAGTTCATTGGATGGGCATTTCTTTAAGCTATCTGACGACATAAAAATCACGAATTAGGTTTTTTTTGAGATACCACTTTTGAGCTTCATCATCATTTCAGCCGGGAATCGTCCAGTGCTGGACATAGGCCTCCCCCATTGAGCGCCACAGGGACCGGTTCTGGGTCGCCCTCATCCATCGGACTCCGGCGACCCTCACCAGATCGTCGGTCGGTCTTTAGAGCTTAGCACGGCAAAATACTTCCAAAGCCAAGATACCCGAGGCAATTCCTGTGCGCTCGGTCTCCTCACCGGATGCACGCCCATCCACGGGGGGACATTTGTCACGGCCCTAGACACACATTCAAGTGTGTATACCCCATGGTTACAATAGGGTACCGGACTCATTTTTGTTCTTTATTGTTATCAAATATTTACGCTGTATAAATTATAACAGAAGGAATTATTAAAATCCGGTACAAAATCAACAAGTTATAAGTCTTTGAATGTCAGTGGAAGGGGTAATTAACAAGAAACAGAAAAGAGACGAAATACCCACATTTGGCGTCATCGGGAATTACGACGCGTGCGAAAGAAAGAGACGTCGTGATATCGCCACAACGCGCCCATTTCTGCATGTTACAATATTTGAAATATGAATTACTAGCCCATTTTTTAACCAATTTTTATGCAGGAATGCCTCTTTTTTGTATTATTAACCATTACATATAGAATAATGATCAAAGTCAAACATAGGCCGGTTCCTCATTACACTTAGAGGCATATGAGGGACTCGTGAACATTTCCGCTCCAATTCACTCCGCCCATCCTATTCCTCTTCCTTCCCCTTCTTTCCTCCCCTATTTCTCTTTCTCTCTTCCTCCAGGGCCCCGCAGTCGCCAAGCCGAAACCAGTATACCGTTCGCAGGTTTCCCTCGGCATTGACTGCGGGGACCGTACTTAAAAAAAAAAAACATACCCGACGAGATCACATCGCACGGCCGCCGTCGCTAATGGTAGTGGAACAGGTTGAACAGCCGCCGGTTGAACGGGAACCGTTGCTGCTTCATCTCGGCGAGGTCGTCCTCGTTGCGGATGCAGAAGTAGCTCGTGATCACGCTGCGACATATCGGACACTTGTCCAGTTTCGCTGTAACGTGGAGAATTATTTATTTTAGTTTCAGGAATAAAAAAGCGGCGACAGTCTAGTTGTGGAATGGACTGCCGAGACGAATGTCCGCAGGTTCAAAACCCCAGGGCACACACCTCTAACTTTTCTAAAAAAATATGTGTGTATTCTTTATATATTATTGGAAAATATCGCGAGGAAACCTGAGAAATTGTCTATAGGAATTTTCGAGGGTGTGTGAAGTCTACCAATCCGCACTAGGCCAGCGTGGTGGACTAAGGCCTAATCTCTCTCAGTAGTAGAGGAGGTCCGTGCCCAACAGTGGGACAGTATATAATACAGAGCTGATATTACTATATTGTTATTATTATTATTTAGTAATCATATTTTGCGTGTTCTGGAGTTGAGACCGCGTCTTGGCAAACGTAGCGTAGGACGCCATCTGGCCGGCGGGACAATTACACAAGAGGGTTGGCAGTAACTGGATGGATAAAGCAGCAGACCGGGCTCTGTAGCGTACCTTGGGAGAGGCATATGTCCAGCAGTGGACTGCAACGGGTTGATGATGTTGAATTATATCTCATCTCATCAACCTACAACTGTCCACTGCTGAACATAAGCCTCCCCTAGAGCGCGCCACTCTGCTCGGTCCTCCGCTCTCCTCATCCAGCAATATAATTGTTACTATTTGTTCCCTAATCGTTGATGTCTCATCCTCTCTCAGTGACCGTCCTGAGCTGATGTCTTTAACCCGTTAGTTGGTTGCCTTCAGGTCGCTTAATTTGCAAGCGCTTAAAGCGCTCTCCCGAATGTCCGGTGTGTTTGTATAAGCCGGCCCTTGTCAGGCATATAAATAATATATAAGACATATAAAAAAAATATTGTAATAAAAAGAAATCTGATTTTACTAATTATAAACGCAAATTTTATATTTGTTCAGCTACTTTCGTGGCTGACTGTACACAATGTATTAAACTGACCCTTCAAATCAAAACAATTGCACCGCTGCTTGGCGACATGACTAGACAAATACATCCCCGACTCCCACACGAGGCTCTAACGTACACATCTTGTTTTGAACTAATACAATCCCAGTCAATTATATAATGCAGCGGCCATACACATGCGGTGCACGTCGGCGCAGTTAAGGTCGCGTCTACAAGGTTTACTGTTTAAAAAAACCGCCATCGATTTGTATGGAGCGCGTCTCCCTTGCAATGTCCTTTGAATAACAATGAATTTGTGACCTTCCAGTGCGAGCGACGCATTATTTTATGTGACAAATATGAAATATATATTAAGACCTTTTTTACGGGTACACCAAAGTGTCCCCACTGTACTTAATTGTGAGTTGAGTGGAGGCCAATAGAATGTCGACTGATGATATGATTACCCCCCGGCAATCGACACAATTATGCCGGCCTGCGTATATGCACAGATCGGTTCCAGAACGCGACACACTTACGTTGGCCACTATGGCGGGTATAGCCTTGTGTACGGTGATCGCTATCCGTGCGGATATAAAATATATCTTACCTCCAGCAATGAGGCTTAGAACTTGTCAAGACACTAATGAAGATATACTTATCCACTGTGATGATTTATTTGCGAATTTACGAATACGAATATTCATAGAAATCATGCGCCAAAAATAAGCAAATAGTCTTTGACAATTTTGATACATTTCGGACTAGTATGTTTGATTCGACAGTAAACGACACTGAACTATGTCAACAGTTATTTATACATAAATATACTTGATATATTTTTTTGATGCAAATATAAAAAAGCTGAAGTATAGACTGCCACGGTGGCGTAGTTGTACTGCATGCGCGGTACGTCAGCGTTATGAGGTCCTGGGTTCGAATTCCGGGTCGGGCAGTGATATTTGGGTTTTTCTGCTCAGTATCAGCCCGGAGTCTGGAATTTGTCCGATATGGCAATGGGCTCGCCCGTTTCATCACGGGACGGAACACATTTGGTGAAACGTGGGTGTTCTGGTTGCGCCTCTGCATACCCCTTCGGGGATAAATGCGTGATGATGTGTGGGTGTAAGTATAGTCCAACATAGCGTAGCTTTGAATGGAACCTAAAACCAATATTTATTAGATGCGTTGATGGCTGATACGTTGCATGTGATATGAATACATTGATTTGCATTGAACTCGGATTTGTGAACTGATGTATGTATACATAATGTATCTTAATGGTCTACAAATAAGGATTCAAGTACATTGCCGAGTTTAACAGTTGATCATTGAGTAGATATGTGATCATTTCTTTGATGATCAATCATCATTTTAAATTGTACTATATATATATTTTTTTTATTGATTTGATGACGAGACGATTTTATCGTTCGCCTTATGGTAAGCGATACGACCGCCCATAAACAGTGTTCAATTACAAAGTATTGTTTGGTATTTCATTGCACTCGCCATCCTGAGATGTTAATTCTTATTATGTCCAGTAGTTACACTGGCTACAATGTCCTTCAAACCGGACTACAACAGTGACTACACTGCTGCTTGGCGGCTGAAATAGCTATTGCAGTGGTATCTACCCAGACGGACTCTCACATATGAGAGACCAACCACCAGTACTTTGAATTATTTTGTGTGTTAATAATATCGTAAATGAGGCAAGTATAATCATTACGCCGAGTAATGCAACGTGTTTATTTTATACCAGAAGCTGTCAAGTTCATATGTGTTGTGTTCAGTGACCTCTATCGTCCGTGAATACCCTTAATAAAAAAGAAAACATAGATTTATTATCTCGTCGACATTATATATAACACTATTAGTTAACAAAAATACGTTAGTTATTTAGATTTCTTACTTTCCACTAGATTTTTATATCGTTGCAGTAATTGGAAATGTCTGCTTATTGTTAATGTAATGTTTTATAGATCGTGTAATGTTTATTATCTGTAGCAGTGTAATAGGTTAGTAGACCGATGGGAATACAAAATCTCTCTCCATACCAGACTGCGTATTGTATACATACTGGTACTACATATGGTTTTAAGTGTAGTGCAATGAAGTGCAGTTTAGTGCAACGTAGTGTAATTTAGTGCAGTTTAGTGCAATGTAGTGCGGTTTAGTGCAACGTAGTACATTTTAGTGTGGTTTAGTATTACTCACGCAGACAGCGCGCGCACAAACATGCGTGCCGGCACGGCAGCAGCGCGCGCGACAGCGGCTGCGCGGCGCACACGCAGCACAGCGCCTCCGCCGCCTGCGCAGAGTCCGACGCGTAGTCCGCCTCGCCGCCGCACTCGCCGCTCACGTACAATTGCTGTGCGACATATTAGGAACATTTCACGTTTATAAGATTGTTCTAGAATAGTTCTACTGTTAAACATTATCCCACATAATTAGAAGTGTACAGGAGGTATATGATTAATTTACAAAATATAAGCAGAGCATTTTAAGGAGACGTTCTCGGTAATTGGACAGTTTTAGGGGGGACGGCGATCACAAAATTACCAAAATAATATATATTTATAAAACCAAACAATAAAGTCACAGGAAGGAGTTTTTAGCGTGAATTAATTTGGCCGGATTTTAGTCAACAATTGAGAAGTTAGTGAAATTGCTCGTACGTTTTTCTTAATCGGAAACGTATCAACAATTTTAATTTTAAAAGCAATATTAACGTCCATTGGGGGTTCTATATCAACTGCTTTTACATGTATTCCTCTACAAAAACCATTGTAGGGTTTCAAAGTCTATATACCTTTAAGCACGAGAGGTGTCCGTTCGCCTGCTTGAGGTACTGCGCGATAACACCGCTCGGCAGTGGACACTGTTCGTCTCTGATATGCACCACGCTCACCAACGCCACCTGAAGGCGGTATTATACGTCAATTGTACGATATCTCCACAAAATGCACTAAAAATTAAGACAAAGAATTTTAAGACCGGTGCGCATTTGACGAGCGCAGCGCAGAGTTTTTTACTGTAAAACTATTTTCGACATTGTCTTCAATGAAATAATATTCAAAATCAAGTAACACAATAATGTAATGTAATTTATTCTTGTGTTAATAATGGATTTTGATCAATTTTTCAATGAACACAATGTCGATAATAGTTTGTCAGTAAAATTTTCTCTGCGCTGCGCTCCGCCATATGCGCCGGCCTTTAAAGTAGGTTCCACATATCGCTGGCTCGCTATTACCTACCTATGTTAATTTTTACTTGTGTTGCGGACATAAGGTAAAATTCCCATATTGGTAAAAATGACAAGACAATAATTCAAGGTTTCTCCGCTGTTTATCATTCGGAATTATTGGAAATAACCGTAAAATAGAATTAACTTGTAACTTATAAAATAGGCCCTTAACATCGAATGTGTTAGGGAGACGACAGCAAAAATAATTTAAATGCATTTCTAGTAAAGACAAAGCTTCTCCAATTCATAAGTAATTTGCACGAGCGGTCGCCTGCTTGACGTCATTCCTAATTGTAAAACCGCTCTCCGTTCAAATCCACCAATCAATCAGCCTGTCGCCATCCACTGCTGAACGTAGACCTCCCCAAGTGAGCGCCTACCATCCCGGTGTTAAACAACCCGCATCCATCCGCTACCCGCCGCCGTTTTCAAGTCGTCCGTTCATTCAAATCTATACAAGAGCTAGAGTTATTTGTTTGTTTGAACGCGCTAATCTCAGGAATTACTAAACCGATTTTAATTCTAATAATAAGCTATATTACTTTTGAGATCTATGAGCTACGTTTTTTCCCAGAAAAACTTTATCACGCAAGTGGAACCGCGAGAAAAAGCTAGTGTAATATATTTAACAACACAGTTTAAAGCATGCAAAATAAATTGATTTTGATTTAGAAGAAAATAACATAATCGTTCATAATTGTCAGGGACGATATTCATAATAACATAATAACCTATATAATTACATGCACTTTGACATCCGCACATAGTTGTCAATAATATTTTGTATAATGTCGAAACCAATTAATTTAATATTTCTACAATGTCGTGAAGAACTTAATTTTAATTCCAGATTTTGTTTACGTTTAACGGATATCTGAATGCTAATCATTGCTTAGTAATGGGTCATTTTTATTATAATCTAATTGATCTTAAATTACATGCACGAAGTACGAGCGAAGTTACGAAGTACGAGCGAAGTTACGAAGAACGAGTGACTGCGACCTAACAGTCGGTCGAATGATGCCTGAAAGTGAAGTTTTCCGAAAGGTACCCGACACAACATATAGGTACTAATATGCATAAATGTTTGCAAATCGTTCTAATGTTAATAAGATTTTACATTCATTACGAAAAAGAAGCCGGCAGGATTAGGGTTATACTTAGTCTGGCCATAAATACTGTTACACTTAATTATAAAAAAATATTACATTTGAATTTCGAATCTGTCATTTTTATACGATTGTTAATTGTGTTTTCTCATTTTGGCGCCAATACATTGTAAAATATTTTGCGATATTAAAATGGTGTGGGGTGATAAAGAGAACCGAATCGCTGTGATAGCATTACACAAAGTAGGTATGAAGCCAAATGCAATTTTTAAAACTCTCCATACACTTGGTATTAGTAAAATGTTTGTGTACCGGGCTATTAATAGGTACAATGAGACCTCCTCTGTTTGTGACAGAAAAGATCTGGCCGTCCACGTAGTGTTCGTACGAAAAAGGTGGTCAAAGCAGTAAGGGAAAGAATTCGAAGAAATCCTGTCCGAAAGCAAAAGATTTTATCTCGGGAAATGAAGATAGCACCTAGAACCATGTCGCGTATTTTAAAAGATGACTTAGGACTTGCAGCCTATAAGAGACGCACTGGCCATTTCTTAACTGATAATTTAAAGAAGAATAGGGTGGTAAAATCGAAACAACTACTGAAGCGGTACGCAAAGGGAGGTCACAGAAAAATTTTGTTTACGGATGAGAAAATTTTTACAATTGAGCAACATTTTAACAAACAAAATGACCGTATTTATGCTCAAAGCTCTAAGGAAGCTTCCCAATTAGTCGACAGAGTGCAACGTGGACATTATCCGACTTCAGTGATGGTTTGGTGGGGTGTTAGCTATGAAGGAGTGACTGAGCCATATTTTTGTGAAAAAGGTATCAAAACATCGGCACAAGTGTATCAAGATACCATTCTTGAGAAGGTAGTTAAGCCCCTTAACATCACCATGTTCAATAACCAAGTATGGTCCTTCCAGCAAGACTCGGCGCCGGGTCATAAAGCTCGGTCCACGCAGTCTTGGTTGGAATCGAACGTTTCGGACTTCATCAGAGCTGAAGACTGGCCGTCGTCTAGTCCCGATCTTAATCCGCTGGATTATGATTTGTGGTCAGTTTTAGAGAGTACAGCTTGCTCTAAACGCCATGATAATTTGGAGTCCCTAAAACAATCTATACGATTGGCAGTGAAGAATTTTCCCATGGAAAGAGTGCGTGCTTCTATTGATAACTGGCCTCATCGTTTAAAGGACTGTATTGCAGCCAATGGAGACCACTTCGAATAAGCTTTTTATATTTTTAATTGTTTTATATTTATGTATTAAACTGACACACTGTAAAAGTAATAAATGTTATTTGCAGTTAACAATTTTCTTTTTTCTTTATTACAATATTTATGGCAAGACTAGGTATAGACATTTCGCTACAGCTGTTCTTGCCACTTAAACCAGGAAGAATTCGTTTTCGATACGCGTCTACTGCGTGCTCTAGTAGAGTTTGAAGAGCGTTGTCAGCTCGTAAAAAAACTTCGTGAGCACAAACTCTAAATGCAGTTCATTTGTCAAATCAAACTATTTATACTGAGCTGTACCCATCGATATATATGTACTACGTACTAGATTTGGCGTTCCGAACATTCACTGTGTTCAACTGAATTGAACTGCAATCCATTCAAACTGACTTCAGTATGGTCAATATAGACAAATTGTAGTTGTGTACGCTGTGGCGCTCGTGATATAACAACTCGAGTTTAAGTGTAAACCTGGATTTGAATAAAAAATATAATTCAAATAAGTAAAAATTGTTGTTTAAGCGAATAAATAGGTTATAACAGTGACGTTTTGTTTGCCATTTTGGTTCAGATTTTGAACAAATAGTTTATATGGCAGTTCGTGTCTATAGAATATACGTCAATGGCTGTCCCGATTTCCTAATGTCCTCACCGTATCATCGGGCCGCAGCTCCCCAGTGTCCCGGAGGTCCCGCGCCAGTATCACCACCAGCGGGTAGCAGGTTCGCGGCGGCGGACCTAACTGCAACGTTTCCGCTGTAGACAGCCTCAACGCTTTCTCATCGTGCGGGTTGCTTCTGCGAAGAAAAAAGACAATATTTGTTTAGTATAATTTTCTCTAACATTTTGAATTTTACAATTATACATTTAGCAGGTAGAGATATTGTAACTTTGACTTTTCAGATGACCAACACCTCAGTCTGCCCCGTGATGAAGCATGAAGGCCGCATCTTCGAAACGAAAAACCGCGATAAATTCCGATAAATAATTTCATATGTTTATAGTTTCATAAATTATTACTATTTACTCATAATAATCGACCGAAAAAAAACGAAAATATTCACGATATTTTTTTATTTATACGGGCACGGCAAAATGACCCTTTTGCATTTCAATGTAAGGTCTATATTGGCCAAAGGCTAGAAGGACAAAGAGGAACCGTAAGCCATAACAGCTTTCTTCAATTATCCAACACAGCACAAAGGAATACTGTCAAACGACACGACGCGACGCGACGCTCCGCTGACTGCGAGTGTATCATTTAGGGTTGGCGCATACATGGCGAATCCGTTATTTTTAGCGTTATAGGCGTTGAAAACTGTGGCAACCCTCAATATTACTAATTGTGGGAACGTTGTGCTATCTCGCTCGCACACTTGTATCGAAATAGCGGTGATGTCACAGAGTGTCCTTTATGTTTAAAACACTAAGCCCGTACACTGATTTCTTCTTGAGGGAATTTTTGTAAATCTATTTCAGATATAGGTAGCCTTACGTTTTAATATAAGTCCATATAGTTGAAATATGTAAATTCTAGCTTTATTTAGTAGAATGCATAGATTCTAAAATTATACAATCATTGTCGTGTTAATAGATTTTGAATATTATTTCAACGAAGACAATGTCGATAATAATTTGACAGTAAAAAATTCTCTGCGCACCGCCAGATATGCGCCGGCCCTAGAGCCATTGTTCTGTGCGGCGGCACACGACGTGTCATTACGCTCAGTTTCACCGTTTTGTTAATTTTAACAATACCGTGTTGTTTCGCAAGCTCTTCTTTTGTTTTCTACTTGGGCTGGTTAGCTTGTTGGTTGGAGCTGGTTTATGAACGATAGGTCCAGGATCGACAGTTAAACGAGCAAGCGGGCCACTTGATGGTAAGAGGCACCACAAGCTTATTAACTTTTAACAATGTCGGGGGCATAGTCCAACCGTTGCCTTCCCTGAAGGTGAATATTCTTTTGAAGCTTTTTTTAAAAAAATATATTGTCACGGTACGAGAAAGTATAGATGTGTCAATTTGAGTTACTAATTCGAGTTAACTAGATTTTAAATACTTACTTTATTTATGTTACGAAGATTTAATCTTAAATACATAAAACATAAATACATGATGAATAAATAAATTCCCTTTTTATTGGTGAGTCATTACATTTATAAATATAACCCAAAACAAATCATTACTCAGTTTCATTTTACCCAGTTAACTCGAGTTACTTTACTCGAGTTGAACTCGAGTTACGTGAATTTCAACTCAAGTTAGCTCGAGTTGTGTTTATCCCGAGTTGGCATATCACTACGGGAAAGGATTTTAAAGGTCCTGTTCCTAACTTATAAACATAAAAAAAATTAAATCCAACAAAGCTAAAAAACCGCTAGTATTTTCGACGGGGCTGAACCAATTTTGACAAATTTTATAGACATGCAGAGCTTCCTTAGATTTCAAAAGATAATCTACGTCACATAAGACACTGATAAAGGAATTTTAAGCGATGTTAATACTGCTCAAAAGCAAGTGTTAAAAATAACTTTTCGGTCCGAGGCACGGAAGGGCATCGCGTCTTCAATTGCCGTTATTTCTCATTTGGATTTGCCAAAACTTGTTTAGGGCAACGACACGATTAAAGAGATTATCTTGTGACCGCGGGCTTAGTAAACAGAAATATCTTACTAATATTATAAATGCGAAAGTTTGTGAGGATGTATGTTTGTTCCTCATTCATGAAAAAACTACTGAACAGATTTGGATAAAACTTTACAGTTTACAGTAATATTGGTTATACATCAGAATAACACATAGGCTACAATTTATAGGGATTTTGTGTAATTTGGCTATAATATAACGATACATATCAAGTTAGTCGAGAAAAAAAAAAATCGAAAAACTCCTTCACGCTGGCGATGCTGCAAGCAAAAGCTAGTTTTTTATAAATTTAAATATTTAAGATCGTAAAGCGTAAAAACAGCAAACCCGGGACGTTTGGACGAGGATTTTAGTATCTTCCTTTATTTTGTCAGTTTTATGTTATTTCCTGTTAAATTTACGACATACATTCAAATGCGTTGAAAACTGTGCCAACCCTAAATATTAGTAATTATGAGAACATGTTGTTATCTCGCTCGCACACCTATTTTGAAATAGTGGTGATGTCACAGGGTATCTTTTATGTTTTACACTTGGGCCTTACACTGATTTGTTTTTGAGGGAAGTCGGCAGGAATCGGGTTATATGGACCCTCCGTTACTGCTATATACAGTAGAATTTGTTTAAACTGTCTAACATTTGCAAACTTACATAATTATTTTTGGGTTCATTTAAATTTTCATTACGCCATTTCTTTTTTTTTATTACCCTTGTAGGCAAACGAGCAAACAGTCCGCCTGACGGTAGGCAGCATCCGCCACCCATTGACTTTGCTATGCCAGAAGCACAGCCAAGCAGTTGCCTGCCGGGATATCATCAAGAGCGTCGCCAACTGATCATCCAGGGGGGGACAAGTTGATATGGAGAATGAGAAAAGTATGAATTGTAGGTAAAGTCGAGAGCATTTGTTCCTCCACCACCCCCCTCTCCCGCTTTAACAATAACATAGAGCGGAGCGTAATTGAGCGTACGGAATATTAGGAATGGAATTGGTGAATTCATTGCAGTTTTAGAACCTCTAGGGGGGGGCAGCGAGGGGCAGCTGCCCCTTGGCGACGCCTTTGGATATCATCAGTTACTACCATCTGTTTTGTCTGAGGTTACGTAATCTCTAAGCCACGTGGTGTCACTAAGTGAGCAATAAAACACGACACGTACGACGTGTATTGCTCAGATTTATGTTTTCCTAAGCACAGCAATAAATTAACTGCGCTTAGAATAGTCCGCTCGTAAATTACGACCACCGCAGTTGCAGACGTTCCAAATTATTCATAAATATGTTAATGGACGTACCGTAACATAGATGTGAATTGTATATTAACATACTATATTCTCCATAAAATACTAATATATTTATGAGGTTTAGTGGCTTTATGTTATAATTTGCTCGTGGTTTCGCCCGCGTATACAAGTTTTTCCAGCATAAAAAATAGCACCCAGGAGTAATGTAGCTTCTTATTAAAAAAAAAAAACAAAATCTGTTAAGTTTCTGAGATTAGCGCATTCAAACAAACAAACTTTTTGGCTTCATAAATTAATATATATAAGACGGGAAGCTTCTGCAGATTTGAAACTTTCGAGGAAACAATGTAAGTTTTTAAAACATTTTTTGGTTATGAAATCTTTAGCATATTTTTTCCTATTAGACACACACACTCACGCCTTTTATTCCCTAAGGACTAAATACAGGCACAACTGGTGCACCCACGTTTCACCGTACATATGCCATCCTATGTGATGAAGGGCAAGGATATCGGCAGGAATCCAATGCCCTGGACGGATCAGAACCACACCACACTCGACATTAATGTGGCTGAAGCGGTTCAAGTCGCCAAAAAAGGACGGGATGGCACAAGATCGTGCCCGAAGGACTTTCTCTGATGACTTACGACCCCCAGCATTGGGGGAATCGACGCAAGGATGAGGGTTGATCATTAGAACGGTTTGCGGATACCATTGATGCATATTTGTAGTAAAATTTCACTCTTCGACTCTGAGAGGTAGTCTTCTTCTATAATTTTCTTTTAATTTTTTCTATTAGGTTCCTCGATTTATGGTTATAACTGTAGAACTTCGACAGATTTCCATACATAAATAAGTATAAAACGGTGATACGATACTGTTATTGTAAAACGGATCTACATATTTAACTATATTATGCAAATTCGCGAAAATGTTCAGACAAGGTCGCGATTACTTCACAATTTTAGTATTATCGAAGTAAGTGAACGTTCGATGAAAGTGTCCATAACTGGCTCTCATATAAAGCCACCGAACAACAACAATTAAAAAAACCGGCCAAGCGCGAGTCGGTTTCATGCATCTAGGGTTCCGGTTCCGGTCACCCGAATACTATTATTTTTAATTTTTTTTAAATTTTATTTATTAAAAATAAAAAAAAAATATAGTTTTATTTTAATGCTATAAATCATTAAAATAAAACTATTTCGGATTTTATCGCGGTTTTATATATTATAATTTTTTCTCGGCGTTTCGAAGACTTTACAGCCTTCGTGGCCATGGCTATACATTCTGTTATAAATGCGATAGTAGCTCTGTCTATCTGTTTGTCTATAACGATTTCATGACTAAATTACTTAACTGATTCTTATGCAATTTAGTACGAAATGATCTTGAACTTAAAGAAAATAAGAACTTAGTAGGAAAGGCAGACGTACAAACCGTCAATATTTGTGTACGGAACCCTGAAAGTACTTAATTGGCGAAATAAGGTCTAGGCCACGAACCTGCAAATGGCTTTTTCTTCATAATCACTTTATTTAAGTGGTAGCCTTTCATTAAGTTTGCAAGTCCGTTAGTAAACAAAATATGGCGATATTATTGTTATTTTAATGAGTGCCTGTCGTGCTTAAGATTGGCCGTGAGAACTCTTATGTTTCGGTACAAATACTTTAGATTTGAGATCATTGCTTACCAGTGCTGCGGGCAACAAATCGGTTATAAAACAAAGTTTAGGACATGCAAACTGTACTGCGCTCGTTATTCTGAGACATAAATATTGATTCTTATAAGACCGATAACCTGATTCTTCCTAGACGAATTTCGGCCACACAGGAGAAATTATAATACACAAGTGTGTGCGCAATACACAGGTGCACTCTTTATACCTTCACTAATAGTCCGGTGATAGGCAATCCGACATGACCGAAGAAAGATCAGGCGTAGTTCTAACGACTTTACGTGCTTGCTACGAGGCACGGGGGTATCACACCGCCAGCTCCCTGACAACCTTACAAAAAAGGCCTGATCTTAGATGTTTAAACATTTTTTTTTTTGAGAAATTGTATTCTTTAACAATGCCGCCCAAACTCAGGCAAGACGATTGGAAGGTTTTTGTTGGGTTCGCCAGTCTACAATCTGGCGTTGAACCGCTCAGAGTGATAGTAAACGTCGGGGGGACGCTGAGCCGAATCCCTAGCACTATACTCATCTCATCAGCCTATAACTGTCCATTGCTGAACTCTGCTGTCCTCCTAGCGTGCCACGTTGCTCGGTTACTAGCATTATACAAACTCGGCAATACTAGCCAAAACTCTTTGGCTATATTCAATATTAGGGATGGGTTCTTCAGGCAGAAGAAGTTCCCAACCGCTTATACGATGTCCACAAACGAATTGTGTAAACCTTTCTAAACGCATCACACGAGGAAGTAACATTATTTCTAACATATACGTTATTATTTGCGAGATGCAGTTCACGATAACAATGCATTCACGCTGAACTTTGTAATCGTTTATCAATGGCCGCATTCTATGTTACAGTAAAGATCCCACGCGAATTGCTTGCGTAGGTGCGGCTGCGGGTTGTCGTCTTAATTTTACAACATTCATCATGGCACTAGGTATTTGACATTTCAGAAGTTTAACAATTTGCAGAACCCATGGGAAGTTACAATTGACAATAATTTTGAAAATGGCGTTTTGATTTCTTATTTCTTTTGTTGTTTTGTATCTGCTATTATTATGACTTTGGCAAAATCATCGATGAATAAATGGTGGCAGCTATGGTATAAAAGAAGAAATACCCATGGATTGTAATAGCTATCATAGTTGCTTAACAAAAATGTAATTTATTTCATGGCCATTAAAGATGCCTTCAAAGGGCTGCCTGCAGCCGCTTATCAATTGACAGTCGAGTGATGGGTTAACGCTTCATTTAGTGTTATAATGTTCGTATCAACCACAATGTGGTCAGAACATTGCGCAATCAACGCTGAATACCTAAATACTCGCCATTTTATGTTGTTTTTCCTGACTACAGAATGTACGACATGCTAACTTCAGAATACATAATTGATACAATCAACCCACTAGCAGGAGTCTTCTGGTGTTGACAACGGGGAAACTTGGGTGTCACATGTGCTAACACATTTACGGACCCCTGCACCATCGCATCAACAGGGCTATGAACGCAAACTTAAACAAACAAAAAACAGATACAATATCGAAAAAAGAAACACCAGGCTACATTGAATTAAGATGTAGGACCATAATTCTTTGTAAGGAATTCCTTGTTTCGAAATCGTGTGCAATCATAGTGAATTATCGCTTAGAACTAATCGCAGTCCGATATTAAAATGCTATTATTTTAATGATTTCCTTGTGCACTGATTTTTTTAAATGTAATATTAAGTTATATTATTATTTTGAGAGGCGTGGATTTCTTTAAAAAAAGTGAAGTGACGGGCACATACATTACGGCCTTAACTTCAAGCGGTAGGCAGAGGTTCAACCAGCCCACCCAGTTTTCGCCATGTGTGTTCATTTCCATGATGTGATAGGGGGTGAGCCTATGATCACATCAGGAACACTTTCTGGACTCTGGCCGAATATTAAGTAGAAAAACCTGATATTACTTTACACGTGATTGGAATCCGCGACCTCCGAGATCATGTGGCGCAATACAACACACTCTTAATAAATTAATGACCCATTCCAAAATTGCCAATTTGTGGTGGAGTCGTCAAACAACCAATTTCTGTTTGGGACCTTATAGTTTTTTCCCTTTTTAATGCTATAGGTTTCATTTTTTACCCATCTTTAATAAGCTCAATTTTATAGCAACTTCAAAAAAAAGGTAGCATACAAAAATTAGTTTTCCGACGACTGCCACAAATTAACAATTTTGAAATAGGTCATTATTTTCTTAAGAGTGCGACAAGTACTTTATTTATTAGACGTTTGACTTATTATGAAATCTTTGCGTACTTAGCTCAGTAACGTTGAATATTTAAAATGTTTTTATATTTCAAAAACAGGCCATATTCCACTACCATACATGACCGAAACAATAATTAACTTGGTGGTTCGTTCGTCCCCGTATTCCAGTTCTTACAATCGATTCTATTTTTGCTCAAAACCACAATATACAAACATTGTTGCGTCTTCCTTAGAAGGACATTCAAGCTATTGTTATTCAAGCCAGTATTATTACTGGACTTATGAAACTAAGCACAGATTCTGGAGAAGCGAAGTGCAATGCAAAGCTTGGTAATCAAAAAGTATGGGTAATGAGACAGTAGTAATTTATAGGTACATAGATTCTTACTAAAAATCGAAAGAATAGGTTAGTTGAATATTTCTTAAATACATGCAAAATCTACGCTAAATAGATATATAGATTTGAAATTTGATGTAAGGGGTAGCTATCAAATAACAGTAATAGTAAACTGTGACGTCACTGAGTGTCATTGCGTGCGTGAGAAAGAGATAGCGCAATAACCCCGATTCCATTTTTGCTGACAACAATATTTCAAATGTGAATAACTGCTTCATTTTTCAACCAACTTTGATGCTGATTACACAGAAGAATTTGTTTTTCGTATTATTTATTAGGCCTATGTCTAGCAGTGGATGATTTCCGGCTGAAATGATGATGATTATTTTCTGTTACCTACAAAATATATACAAAATCAAACATAGGAAACTATCTTATCAAACAACAGCATTTACTTGGATAAAACAATATTGCACTTAGGTCTTCAATAATCAATCAAAACATTATTAAAGCATATCGACAGTTATTAAACCCCACTAACCCGCATCAGCGTCTATCGTTAACCGCTGGTTGTGCAATTAACTGCTAGTCGCGCTCGCGTGTTGTCAATCGTCACGTGTCACGGTCTCCGCAACAGTCATTGACATTTACGGAGAGCGGACAGCGGGTCAAGGGCGCATTCGACGTGTTGCGAAGGACGGAATGACAACTCGACATCAATTTGAACGTGTTGTGCAGAAATGATCGAACCAAAAACGTGACAAAATCGAAGAAGTGATTACAAATTATCGATATGAAACTGAAAGTTGATTATTATGAATCAAAAATAGATTTATTTTTTATTGTATAACCTCATTAAAATTTTTAATTACATTTGAATAATATGCATCTTTTTTTATTTATTTATACAAATAATTTAAGATAGTTTGGAATTACACACTGACCAACTGTGTGTTGAAAAATATTTGCACAATGTGATACATTTTATACGTTTATTTTGATTTTCACACCAAAATCAGTTTAAGGGAAAAAAGCAATTACTCCATAGTGTTAAAGCTTAATTAATCGAATCACGTTTAATCTGACGTATTATGTATAATTCGACCTCGATAATGCTCTACTGCAGAGTCCACATGAAGTTTATTAATGAAATTACCGTTTTTATACGAGAAAAACTAGTTATAAAAAGATGCAATTGCAAATTCGCATTGCGGAATGCCATTTATTGTCATTTACGGAAAGGAAAAAATGCGATACAAGGCCGTATATAAATAAATTAAGGCTTATCACATTGGCGAATTGCGAGCGAATTTACAGCACAGCCGATGCGCAGTAAAAACGCTGCGCATGCGCAACGTCTTTGCTTCACCGACGTCACTTTGTACACTTTTTCGTACAACAATTTTTTTCTTCAATTGAAATTAATTATCACACATTTCTTTATAGATGGGATTTATTTTAGTGTCAGATGCAACAACTCGTAAATTAGGTCAAGACATTCGCATGTAGGAACAAAACTTTATACTTTGCAAAATAATGTTAGTAATTCCTCTCTGTATCTTTTTTCGCGTGCGTTTCTTGTATCTTCGAATTAACAAAGCTAACAGCAAAGTTTCCTTTTCGGAATCCATTATGTTAATGACTGTCCAAATTGCGGTGCGTATTCGCAGCGCATTAGCTGCGGGTCCGCTGCGATCTCGCTACGGCTTTACTCCGCAATGAAACCGCTACCAATTCTAGTGTGATAGGTCTCTTAATGATAGTAGGACGTAATGACAAGAATTAAGTAACAAATATATTTTTAGTTCGTGGTAAAGTGATCCTGATGCGTCTGTTAGTAAGTGGAGCAGGGTCCAATAGAGTGTCGAATGAGAGTTGATAACCCTTTGTCACTCTCTTATAGAATCACTTTGTCGTTTGTATGTCTCAAGACACCTTTTTTTAGAAACGCGTAGAGGTATCAAGTTGAAATTTATATCAAATATTCGGGATCTCGGTCTCTTTCAACTGTCAAAAAATTAAATTTTTAAGTATATGCGATCAAAAGATATGACGTTTATGTCAAATGTTTTGCGATAAGTTAAGAGAATAAAAACCTCTAGAGTATTTCCCGTTGACTAAAATAATGAAAATTAGCAAGAGACAATGTTTTACAGCACAAGGAAAAGAAAAAAATCAATAGCGTAAATATGTATTTTAATAACGAACACAAAGCTAATTTGTACGAAACTCTCGGTGCGCGAGTCCAACTCGCGATTGTCTGCCGTTTTTTTTTGTACGGCAACTACATTGTCATGGGCGGTAAAAATTAAATGCAGTGCAGTCCAAATAATAATGTAGATCAAATGTCTTAATGTACAATCGCTGATCGCGGAACGTTTTATTTCAGACCGAGCCCTGCCAGCTCAGCTGCCGAGCTGTTTGGTTTTGGCATGTCCAGTAGACAAAAAGAAATATTTATCAACAAATTTATCACAAATATGGTTTCATATATGAATTAACTAGCTGTCCCGACAAACGTTGTTCCGTCTTAACTATCAATTTGCAGCGCACATTCTGTCAATCGCTGACAGTTATTTTAAACAATTGATAGTTATATAAAATTAATATTTTTGTTGTTTTCCTAAAATGTTTAATTTTTTGATTTTTTTCTTTCATAAGAACCTTCTGACAATAACAAACACAACAAAAAATAGACAAATCGGTCCAGCCGTTCACGCGTGATGGCGTGACCAAGAGAAATAAGAATTCATTTTTATATATATAGATAGAAGATAGATAGATAGATAGATAGATTAGCCTCCATTGCTAAGTTACTCGCAGGTACAGATACCTGTTTGTCTTTGGAATAAACGGGCGTGTATGGAAATCGAAGGGCCACGCTAAATGTTAACATAAACATCACGCGACACTCAGTCATTGACATTATCTGAGAACAAAGCAGAAAGGTGAAGGACGTCTTAACAATGCTTGTTTTTACGCCCTCATATTACTTCTATGCTATGAGGTTTTTAAGGAAGCACGTGTTTGCTCATATCTAAACACACACACACCATCACGAATTTATCAAGCGGTATTCAGAGGCACAACCAGGGCACCTACTTTTAGTCAAGTGTGTTCGGTCCCATGATGTGATAGAGGCGAGCCTATCGCTATATCGGGCACAAATTCCAAATTCTGGGCTGATACTGAATAGAAAAATTCAAATATCACTGCCTGACCCGAGATTCAAACCCAGGACCTCAGGGCGCTGCCGTGCCGCGTATACAGTACAGCTACGCCACAGAGGCAGCCATATCTAAAGGTAAAGGAAAATATCGTAAAGATAATGATTTCTTATGTTTACGCGAATATACATTGAAATACTATTTTCCGGATTTTACCGAAGTTTTTTATATTATTATTTTCTCCCGACGTTTCGAAGACTTTGCAGCCTTCATGGTCACGGAGGGGACTGAGGTGTTGTTTGAAAAGTAAAAGTTACAATACCTACCTACATTTTACAATTATAACATGTTTTATAAATTATTTCAATATCGTGAGGAATCTTTTTAGAATATTAAACATGAGAAAATCCGTTTACTTATTTCTATCAGACATTGTCCGTATTTCTTATTTTTTTAGACAGTGCTACCCAGTCGATCTGGTATTCTCACATTCTAAACATAGCTATAGCATCGCTGCTTGCCTCCATCACAAAAATCAAACTATAATAAATAAAGATAACAACTAATAACAAAGTCGGTCCCCTACATTGATGTAGTAGATGTATAAATTCAATTTCATTTGATTTCTTACGTTTACGCGAATGTTAGACATTAAAATGAAACTATTTTCCGGATATTATCGCGGTTTTATATATTATTATTTCCTCCCGACGTTTCGAAGACTTTGCAGCCTTCATGGTCGGGGGTACTCAGTCCCTCAATGCGAAAAATAGTTTAATTTTAATATATTTAATTTTATTGGACGGCTTAGTTTTATACGTGACAATTAATTCATGGTGTTCAATTCATCATATGTTTTGTGGAATTCCGGTTCTCGCTGATTATAAATTGCTTAGGCGCAGGTCAAGGACACGTCGGATGTTTACATAATAAGTCCTAATTAAACGTAGATTTTATATTCTCTATAACTAATGGTCAAACCCTTTAAAAATTAAGCATAATTTACAGATTTTTCTTATTGACCAATGGCAACGCGTCACCCTAAATCATTTTTACATAGAACTTGTATTAATTTTACTGACTCTTGTGTTTTGAATACAACAGGGTGTGGTAGCAGATAATTCGCTAGTGGTAGGATATATTTTATATTCGCCCGGATAACGACCACTGTATACAAGGTGTTAATACATAGTAGCCCACGTAAGTGTCGCGTTCCGGGATCAGCTTGTGTATATTCGGTTTCAACAGGCCGGCATAATTTTGTCGACTGTCGAGGGGTAATCATTTCTCGTCAGTCGACATTCTATTGGACCTCACTCACTTACCATCAGGTGTAATGGAGTCACTGTGCTTTACCAGTCTAAAAAAATTGATAACGCATATTACCTACTTAGGAACTATGAAAACATATACCGTTTAATAAACACTAATTGCTCAAACCGGTAAAGCGATTATAGGTCTTGTCGACTGATGCTCATGCGTGTCGCCGGCCTTCGTATGTATCATTAAATCTATTGCGGATTTGATGTGCAGTTGGCATGTGACTAGAATTTTAGATTTTTATCACATTATTTGTGTTGCACGAATGTATTAAATGACGGGAGGAGCAAGCTGTAATTAAGCAGGAACTAACGCATTATTGTTAGTATTCGTATTGAGTAAGTTACTAACGTATTCGTTCGATAGTTGTTTTGACAATATATAAAAAAAATCTTAATTACCCGCCCTCACACCCACCGCTACAAATCCTGTAATCCAGGATTGTGCACGCATTTTATGAATAAATTGGAACACTAATTTGTCATGGACATTGTAGCCAGTGTAACCACTGGAAAACTAAAACTTAACATCTCATGTCTCAGGATGGCGAGCGCAGTGGAACACTAAACAATACTTTGTAATTCAATGGATGGTGTTTCTACTGTTTATGAGCCCTCGTATCGCTTACCATCAGGCGAACGGCAAGCTCGTCGCGTCATTCAAAGCAATAAAAAATAAAATAATAATTCGTACTGCCAATTTCCATACATTTTATGTTTACTATGACCATGATTACGTGATTTACTACTCAAAGTTTACACGCGCGCCGAGTTCATAAACGTGTCTGGAGTGGCTGTGAACGATAGTCTTTCGTAGATAGTAGTACTCATGATACTTTTTCTGTTATATTCTAGATTTTGTGAATATTGGATTAATTTAATGTATACTTTGTGAGGACAGGCAATCTTTTTTTTAGTTACCCCACTGTACCTGATAGTAAGTGGAGTGAGGTCCAATAGAATGTCGACTGACGAGAGATGGTTACCCCTCGGCAGTCGACACAATTAAGTCGGCCTGCTGGAATCGGATATACAGTCTGATCTCGAAACGCGACACTTACGTGGGCCACTATGGCGGGGTTGAACATCTTGTGCATACGGTGGTCACTATGCTGGCGGGTATGAAATATATCCTACTACTTATAATAATAAAATAATAATATCGGCCCTGTATTATATACTTGCCCACTGCTGAGCACTGGCCTCCTCTACTACTGAGAGGGATTAGGCCTTAGTCCACCACGCTGGCCTAGTGCGGATTGGTAGACTTCACACACCTTAGAAATTCCTATAGAGAACTTTCTCAGATGTGCAGGTTTCCTCACGATGTTTTCCTTCACCGTTAAAGCGAACGATAAATTCACAAAGAATAAACACATGATTTTTTAGAAAAGTCAGAGGTGTGTGCCCTTGGGATTTGAACCTGCGGACATTCGTCTCGGCAGTCCGTTCCACACCCAACTATGCTATCGCCGCTTAGTATATCCTACCACTATCAAAATCTAAATAGCAATTTGATATATTTAAGAGTTTTTCCAGAAAGTAAATAGACTAAATTGTTCTGGTAACCCTTTTGCCGAGAACATTTCGTTTTCTTCGAAATCCAACGAGCTCAAACACTCTGCTTTTTTAATTGTCTTTGGTGGTTCGCAGTAGGGCGTTTTGGTGGGAAAATTTAATGAAATAGCTAGTAATTTCTGAGTAGCTGGAACTGTAATACGCAATAACGTGAGAAATGAGAATGTTGCAAATGCGTAGGCCTTGGGCGACGTTGCGAAGTCGTTTGATAATTTTTTTTGCAAAGCGGTTCTTGAGCTTGCAACCTTACCTTCTTAAAATGAATAACGAGAATATTTATCATTATACATAATAATAGCAAATGCAATAAGAACTTAGGAGAATGTTAAAATATAATACATGTATAAATGTAAAAATATAATATATATGTACATTGTATATCCCTCGTCATTAGACACAATTACGCCGGCCCGTTTTAAAACACACAATTGACCTCTTCAAGATTATGTATTTTTTTTATCTAATGTTGATCATCGCCATATTTACTCATGTCCAATCAAGAAAAAATATCATTAGCCTGTGCCCTTAAAAATGATAGGCAGCGAATATTCAAAAAGTCAAAATTGAAGAACCAGTTTTCTATACACATCGCCTGATGACGCACAAACGGATTTACTTATATTTTACCACGTGTAATATCGATATTCTAAAATAAACTCTATCTTAACATGTATCTTAGTCTCTAATTGGATTGTCATGAGTTGTTAACAATAATGTGTACGAAACGTTGATACTTGATATCCTCTTTGATAAACAAAGATCGTGTTGCTGAGAGCATCTTACGCCCCTACTTCATCACGGCAATAATTTAAACTTAACTTTTGTTGGAGGTTGGATATATTTATCTCCGCCCGGATAGTGTGCCACGTAAGTGTGTCGCGTTCCGGGATCAGACTGTGTATATCCGGTTCCAACAGGCCGGCATAATGGTGTCGACTGCCGAGGGGGTAATCATCTCTCGTCAGTCGACATTCTATTGGACCCCACTTCACTTACCATCAGGTGCAGAGAGTACTAGTATAAAAAAAAATAATTCCGAAACGATGGTAGATTCAAGACGATGTATAAGAGCTTGTAAAGACAATATGAATAAAGAGACTTTCGATTTGACTCCAGTGTTTGGACCTACTCTAGATCCGCATTAGAGCATAGGATAATAGTTCAAACTGTTCTATATATAAGAAAATGGAGGCCTTACATCGGACTTTCATAGCTGCGTAAAAATAATTTGTAGTAATCTAATTAAAATAAAATACAGCTGCTTTCTTTCTCAGGTTAAGGTTTATATTATTAATTTAGAACTTATAACCATTAGTTTCTGCCCCCTACATTCTCAAAATAACACACCTTCATCATAAAAACATCCTCACCTCCCGGTTTACAAAAAAAACTTGAAAAGTCCAACAAAAATTCCTCTCATCTCGAAGGAAACAAAGCAACAAACAAGTCCGCGATAAGAAACATTTCCCCGCGAACAATGGAGTTGGCAACGTCGCGGAATTGCGCGCGACACTGCTGCGAAACAATGCCGCTGTGTCGTTTCATATCTACAGGTCCGTCTATATGCTCCGACAAATACCATATTCAGGAGAAATAATGGAATATACCTTCTAATACTTAATCTGTTTAAGTGATAGAGCTATGTTTCAAACCTATCTATATGTAGCATGAATGGACCAGCTTGCCTGAATATCACTTAAATTTAAGCTATTAAGCTAGGCCTCGTTGAGCATTTGCAATTGGCCCATTAGATTTCCAAATTCTCGCTAAAACTAAAGAATTTTTTCTCAAAATACAATGATTTCACTAGAGTCGTATGTTAAGTACAGTATAAATAAATATCATTCAGTTAATTGTGAATATTTTTTTTTACATTCAAACGGATATAGTTTTTGTACAGGTCTGTTGAATATCTATTCATGAAATCTTTCATAAACCCAGTGTCCTCGTTGACAGTAACGTTCAAAGTTACTAGTACTTTTGCCTAAAAAACGTTTGTGTTGTGGCAACTCTTACGGTTTTTACTTTTACGTTTGTATTCTGGTCTTACTTTAGCGATTACTACTACTTTACAGTTTAATAAAAAATTCGGGTGTTAGACAAACAGACAGACAGACAGCCATGCACTTTTTGTAAAAAGGCGTTTCATTATATCGGCAGTATGTGAACGAACCTACGGGCGCGTCTAACAGTCGTTATCTATAGATACATTGTAGAACAATGATTATTGCCCAGCCTCTAATTGTTTCGCGCCAACAGCAACTGCAATACTGTTTGTGTGTCACTGTGTTAGTAAATAGTTGATGTCCCACTGATGATGAAAGAAAAGCGCTATATGATTTAAATTAACTATTTTTGTTCGTCACAGTCTAGATAGACACCAGTGCTTGATCTGCTTTGCCCTTTTTATAGTTAAGTACCATGGTAAATATGTCCCAATATGCTTTGAAGTCTGGAAATTGTGGCCGATATGGCGATATGTTCACCCCTATCACATCATGAGGCGGAACATAGATGGCGAAAAGTTTGTGCAGTAGTTGCGCTTCGGCTTGCCCTTGTGGGGAGATACGGTGTGAGTGCGTGTCTCTCTGTCTCTCTGTCTCTCTCTCTCTCTCTCTCTCTCTCTCTCTCTCTCTCTCTTTCTGTCTCTGTGTGTGTGTGTCGTCTCGTATACGTGTAATTATGTATGATGTTTCAAGGTTGACAAGCCCAGAGCAGTCAGCAGTGTCATGATCTATTTAATGTGTTGGGTGTTGTTACTAGTCTAATCCATAAGCCAATCAACCAAACATCCATCAGCCTGTATGAATCTACTATAGAAACCCGTCTTTTCCCAGATGCCATTGGAGTTATTTACTTATATGCAAGACAGCGGGTAACGGCAGCCGCTTGCAAACCGAGTCACTGATTAGTCAATCAATAAATGTGTTTCTTGCTCGAATTTAATTGATTGCATAGCTCCATCTAAACCAAAATTAAACAGTTACAACATTCACACTGAAGGTAACATATGTATAACCACACAAGAATAATTAAAAACAAAAACCAATTAATTTATAAAACATATCAAATAGGTACCACCGATATGTCATTTTCTGCCGCCAAACAACAGTGTGTAATCACTAGTGTTCCGGTTTGAAGGAAATTGTAGCCAATGTAACTACTGGACATAAAGACTTAACATCTCATGTCTCGGGATGGCGATCGCAGTGGAATACCAGACAATACTTTGTAATTCAAGGTGTTGGATGGTGTTTCTACTGTTTATGGGCGGTCGTATAAATAAATAAATAAATAAAATACTTTATTTATCACGTAGGCGAACAAAGTTGCACTTATGATACGTCAAAACAAAGAATAAGAATAATTATTATTTCTAAACAACTATTAAAATCACTTATATAACTATGGAGATTTTAAATTAGGGATAAAGTTTATACAAAAGACTAGGTACAAACCGAAGTAACCAGCTCGGGCTGGCAAGTAGGGGAAATAGAAGGGTAACGCGTCGCGATCCTCACCGGTGAGGACATGAGCCCTAGCCTAGCTAACCTACCAGCCTTTCACTAGCTACCTAAGTGATGACTACCCGAAGAAGAAAGGCAGAAAGAAACTCCGGGCTTTCTTTTTTGTCATCAATTGTTCAGTACTTCTTTTGTATTTTTTCCAAGTCTTTCTTGTACATAGTCACAATAGTTATATAAGCTAATGCACGCACATCACCGTTAACATGGGATAAGATGAAATCCAATCGACTAAACCTGGAGCGGCATAAAATAAAATTAGCGATAGCAAATAAAAGAGAACATAGATTCATACTTAAATAACGGCGTACAGCGTGCATTCGCCTACATTTACAATCATAGTTTTCAATCATGAGAAAAGAAAAAAAAATAGTGATATTGAACAGGCAAACACAACATGATCGGGTGGTCGTCTTTCAAAAATTACATTTCATTAAGATATGATATGATTATGTCAAATTAGAACTATAGAAATGTCATTATTATAAAAAAGCATGTGAGACATGTAACAAAGACATTTTAGGCAGTTAATTAATTACTAATGTGTGCTAACATGGTGGGTCATTGTGTGCAGGACAAACTTTCCAAACCGTCTTATCATTAAGGTAATCAGATACAGTATAGTATCCTTTACACATTAATTCACGCTTAACATAACACTTGAATTTTTGTTCGGTCAAATTGGTAACTTCGAAGGGAAGTTTATTATAGAACTTAATGCTATTAACTAAGAAAGATTTATTGGTTTTACAGAGCCTATGATTAGGGACAACCAATTTATTTTTATTTCTGGTATTTAGACTATGCAAGTCACTGTTTTTAATAAAAGTACTAAGGTATTACGTACGTACATTATATTCTGAAAAATATATTCGGCCGGCAAAGTCAGTATATTCACCTCCTTAAACATTTGCCTAAGGGAATCATGAGAGCGAAGGTTGTAAATAGCTCTAATCGCTCGTTTCTGCAAGATAAAAATGGTCTGCAGATCTGCAGCAGAGCCCCACAGAAGAATACAATAGGACATAATGCTGTGGAAGTATGCAAAATACACTAGCCTTGCCGTAGCCACGTCAGTTAATTGTCTATCTTCCCTAATAGCAAAACACGGCAGAGCTCAGTTTACTAGAATCAATTTACTATCGATTGAAACCCCGAGGAAGACCGTTGAGGGAACTAATTCTAATTTATCCCCATCTAAATCAATATTTAGTTCCTTTTTTATTCAGTAACGAAAATCTGACACATTTCGTTTTTGCGGCATTTAAAAGTAAATTATTAGAAGAGAACCAGTCAGAAATCAAACTAAGTACTTTATGTGGCTCACCGAGATTCTCATCCCTTCTATTTAACTTAAAAATAATCGAAGTGTCGTCAGCGAACAATACTACATCTGCCATATTATCAACCATGTAAGGCAGGTCATTTATGTAAACTAAGAATAGGAATGGACCCAATATGGAACCCTGGGGAACCCCAATTCTAACTGCGGACCCGGCAGAGGAGACGTTGTCGATAAATACTTTTGATTTCGACCTGATAAATATGAAGATATTAGTTTAAGTCCAATTCCTCTAATACCATAATAATGAAGCTTTAAAATGAGGGTTTTGTGATCGACGCAATCGAATGCCTTGGAAAGATCACAAAAGACCCCCAGTGCATCCTGGGATCCCTCCCAAGCATCTAACACAGCTTTGACTAAAGCACGTCCAGCATCTTGCGTGGATCTGCCTTTTGTAAAGCCGAATTGTCTATTATGTAAGATCCCATTTTTATTAAAAACACCAGCATTTGGTTAAGCATTAGTTTTTCAAATACCTTACTTAAGGCTGGTAAAATAGAAATAGGTCTGAAATTAGAGGGGTGTTAGAACAACCTGCTTTAAAAATTGGTACTACTTTGCTAACCTTCATAAGATCAGGAAATATGCCGTCTCTGACGCAGCAGTTAAAGATTTCCGCAAGAATTGGGGCAATGTTGTCTATTACTGACTGCAACGCTTTAACAGATAAACCCCATAGGTCTTCAGTGCTTTTTATGTTTAAGCTCTTAAATACTTTTATTATATCAGAGTGCGTGACAAACTCAAATTCGAAATTTGGAATCGACAGATCAACATTTTGTTTTAAGAACGACTCAGCTGCCCCTGGTGAGGATGGCAGACATTTTGTCGTTTCAAAAGGTATGTTAGTAAAAAATGTTCAAAGTAATTAGCTATTCTATATTTATCTGAAACTAGCTCGTCATTAATGTTCAATAAAATCTTGTCATTAGTTTTATTTTTGCCAGTTTCAGTATTAATAATTTTCCAAGTAGTTTTAATTCTATTATCTGAGTTTTTAATATGACTACTGATATAGGCAGCTTTAGCATACCTACATACACGTTTAAAAATTTGAGAGTATGTTCTCACATAATTATTAAATTCGACATTGGGTGTAAAGGACCTTCTGTCATATACATAATTCATAGAGAACATCTCTACTACGTCTAATACCGTTTGTTGCCCAAGCACTGAATGATATTTTATTTTTTAGTGGCACTGATTTTACACTACATGTTTTATTAAATATGTTTGTAATACCATTTAATAATGTTTTAAACATATTATTTGGGTTGTCTGAACCGCAAGTCAGCATAGGCAACACCAAATTAAGCCTAGCACTAAATTTCTGTAGATTATATTGGGTTAGGGGTCTAAATTGTACTATGTTCTTACTTCTATTGCTTTCACAATTCAGTTTGACCATTTGACATGTGTGGTCTGAGCGAACGCCAGCTAATAATTCTTTAGAGTTAATTTTAAAATTTGAAATAACATTATCAATACAGGTAGCTGAAGTTGTAGTTAATCTAGTCGGCTCGAGAAATTGACAGTTTAGATTAAATGATTGAAGTAAATTCAAAAAGTCTTTTATCTGTGGAATCCACTAGCAAATCTATATTAAAGTCCCCACAGACTAAAACGTTATTATTCATTTTAAGATTTTTAAAAATATCCTCCATTTTAGAAATAAATGCCAATATACTTGATGAAGGAGGCCTATATACACACAATATAATAAAACCACTGGTCTCTGCACACGCGACCTCACACACTCGTTCTACAGAAAGTTTTACAATATCCTGCCTATCCTTGTGAGAGACACCATCCTTGATGAGGATCATGGTGCCTCCACCTTCTGCTGATATCCTAAAGAACGAGCTGGCGACTCTGTAGCCACTAACACTAAATGCCATTTTATCTGCTTTTAACCATGTCTCCGTAAAACATAAAATATCAATATTATATTTTTCTGCTAATAATTCTATGTCAAGTATTTTGCCAGAGAAACGATTTATATTTTGATGAGTTAATATTAAGTCACTTTTCTCTGTTGTCATAACTAATTGTTTAAATTATTTACTACACTTATATTAGTAATACTACTAAAACATGTAGTAATGGAGGACTTCGTCATAGTACTTATGACTGAGTTAATATTAAATGCTAACAATGTAGCAATCTTAACTTTAACTAATTTTGACAGATACATAGTATCTCTAGTCAATGAAAATCTACAATTGTCTGTAAATTTATTTATGTCAAAAATAACAGTTTATCACTATAGTGACTTACTAAAATTGCATATGATTGTTTAACATGTGAATGTGCTTATTTAACCTGTCTGGTACATTGGCCAGAAAGGGAAATGCACATAATATTACTTTTTTTACAATTTAATTTGGTCATAGAGGCAATGCTTTCTGTAATATCCCTTTTACATAAGTTCTCACTATTGCCCACTAAAAGAGCAATACAAGACTGAGAACTATATTTTTTACTTATTAAACATTTAACAATATCCTTATAGTGCATTCCTGACAGGCAGTTATTAGTAACAGAGTGCTCGAGACTGTTACTTAGCAATGTACCAAAACCTTTCCCTATGTTATCTGAAAATACCACCGTAGAAAATCCCGCACAATGGGTCTCTTCTTTAGCGTTACTCATATTGGTAGACTGGTGGTTTAACTGACCGATACACTGAACATCACCCATGACAATCTTTTCTGTGTCAAGCAAAGACACAGTGCACTCAGATGCCACAGCAGTACTCTCTGACAAGTTTTTACAGTTATTATTAATATTTGTAACATGATCTAACTGAGACACTGTTTTATTATCTAATTGTAAAAGAAGTTCATCAATTTTATTTTTAGAAGATATATATTTATTATATGTTAAGCTTAGAGATTCTTCCAGCATTCTAATTTCATTTAACAAATGCTGGGTGTCAATTTCATAAATCCTCTTGCTATCTTCTAATTTTATCTGGAAGTTATTAAATTTATCTAATAAAGCCCTACGTTCCTTCCTTAAAGCTAAATTCTTGGCAAACTGTTTTTGGTTCTGGCTAAGTCTTTTATGTTTTTAATAAATTTATTTAATTTTATATATTTAATTATCTTTTATGACTCAAATTATGCACATTAGGTTGATTATTATTTAATAGTGAGTCATCCTCAGTAAGATCAATTGTTAAGGTAGGTTTCACTGGGTGCGGGTCAAAATTTCCACAAATTAATTCAGTATATAAGCTTTGGTTCACCGCTGCCTCAGAGCACTCCTTTTCTACATTTAGATTATTTATAATGTTGTTGGCACTATTTAATTCTGATTCTAAGTCCCTAATCCTACACAGAGCCGCCTCATATAAAGAACTAACGTATCGCTTACCATCAGGCGAACGGCAAGCTCGTCTCGTCATTCAAGCAGCAATAAGAAAAATAAATAGAAGTCAAAAGGTGCCAAGTTCTTGTACACTAAAAAAACTCATGAATCATCTGTGTCAGTGGATCTTGTTTTTTTTTCACGTCCCTAATCATAGTTTTTAGCATGTTCGCGTTCGACTGTTATTTCTTAGATGTTACTGTATGCATGAATAATATTACATTCAATAAGGATGTATACGTTTATGATTAGACTTGGTTTTGCTCGTAGCTTTGATCGCGTAAATATATATAACAGCAGAATTCGGTGTGTATATAGTGAAAGAAAAAAAAGAGTATGGCACAAATCAGACATTTTTTCTATCTGTTTTTCTGTTTGTTTGTTAGCGCACATATCCGAAACTTATGAACGGATTTTTATGTAGTTTTCACTAGTGGATAAAGTATAATTGAGAGTAGAATATAGGCTTTGTTTCATTAAAATCCCATATCGGTAAAGACAATCGTAATATTTAGAAGTCAGCAATGTATTTGAATATTTTGGTTTGAACTCTTCTACATGGACGGACGTCTTCTCGACCGAAGATACGGGCAGAAAACTAGTGCACATAATAACATTGTCCTCATAACATTAATACATTGTACTTATCCAATCTGAATAATCAGTTGTAAATAAATAAACAAAGCTGGAACCGTTACCTACCATAACACCGTCTGTTGAATATTAACTATGAATCATGACATCACGCTTATATAAAAACAAAGAATACTTGGATGAATTAACGTGAACTCAAATAGCCTTTATCTTTTTTTTATACAGATAAATTAATCGATGGTGAAATAAAATGAAATAATTTATTTGAACCAGTAAAATGTTATGCGTTATTTAGATTCCGTCAATATTAACTCTACCCCCAATTCGTGAAGCAATTCTCACCAAAGAACGAGCAAAAAATCTAGTGATGCTCTTTTCAAAATCAATCGAAGGTGTAAAGTACAGTGCATGATACATAAATATAAAACGTTTTTTTCTAATATTACTGTTTAGAGTTTTTAACCGATTTCAAAAAAGGCGGAGGATCTCAATTCGACCGTATTTTTTTTTTAAATTTTGTTAGCTTAGAACTTTTAACTGGGTGAACCGATTTTGATGAAAATTCTTCTATTTGAAAGCTCGTGCTTCTCGTTTAGTACCCTATAAATTTCATATAATTCAAAATATCCCGGAGCAAGTCATTCACGCGGACGGAACCGCAGACAAAAGCTAGTTATAATGATGAATGATACAACACGTTAAGTTTGCACAAGTATATAAATATTCTCTATTCGCACATCGAAATCTATTTCCCAATACATCGATATTAAACATTTACGCGCTAAACAACTGGGAGCTTTGGCCTTCAAATAATGCCGCACATATTTCGATAATTCAAATGAGATTGCGCACATAACCTATTTGGTAATTCGAAATATTCAACGAAATTGTATAAATTATGAATGGTATTTGTTGCAGTATCATTGGGAATGGTTGATTTGGGTTTTAAATAGTCTGACTTCTAACTGCCCTGACCCTCGCCGCTACAGTGTTTCAAGAATGCCTGATTATACTTTGTAAAATTTTGGATTAACCCTGTGACTGGGGTAAAACATTTCCGGAGTTGGGGTCATCGACGTATATTCTATAGACACAAACGTCCATATAAAGTATTTGTTCAAAATCTGAACTAAAATGGCAACCAAAACGTCGCTGTTATAACTTATTTATTCACTTGAACAACTAATAATTTTACTTATTTGATTAATATTTTTTATTCTAATCCAGCTTTACACTTAGACTAGAGTTCTTATATTATGAGCGCCACTCCGTACACAACCACAAGCTGACAATATTGACACCATACTAAAGTATGGATTGCAGTTTAATTCATTTGAACACAGTGAATGTTCGGAACGCCAAATCTAGTACGTAGTATTTATATATCGATGGTTGACACGTTATAAAAATTGATAATTGGTATCGATTACAAACATATTTTAGTTCATAATGCCGAACTAATAATATTTCAAACAAATTAATCAACAGTAATATGTGTAGTTATTTGTGAAAAGGTGTATAAGGCTGTGAAAATATTTTTTTAATATAAATTAATTATACTATTCGATTTATTTTATTCGCTATATACATAACTTATAACCAGTGGCAAGGAGAGTTACTAACACTGCAGTTAATCCAGTAAAATGCGATATTCTTTCGTATACATTTTTACTGTCCAAAAATACGTAACTTTATGGGCGTAAGCTCAATGATTGCCACAGGGCTCATCAAAATTTTACAAAGCATGATAAATACACGCCGTTCCATCTAGAGACGTCGTCTTTATGGTTTTTTTTTATATTTATTCGCATTAATATTCCCTTTCCTTATTTATTAGCGCAAGTTTTTAGACAGATGACATAATAGTAAAATCCGAATTAAAATTCGTTCAGCCGTTTTTATACCAGGCGCGAATAAATTAATAAAACATAATTATATTAAAACTGTCAGAAGCAATGATAAGACGACTTGGAACGTCTGAGAGCTAAATTGAAATGTATTTGAAAATTTGTAATAAATTCATCAGTAGGTTTATACAATGAAAATGTTCTGATTGATTAAAATCAATTCAAGCTATAAAATTTAAAAATACGACATCGAAGCAATCGACATAAAAGGAAAATGGTCAAAGTTTTTTTTTTAACACTCAAAAATATATTAAAACCTTAAATGAGAACTAATTACCTACTTCATACCCATGAGTTTAAATTATACATTTATGTATTCAAACGAATTCTAAATTCAAAAAACATCTGCACCATGTTTTTTTACGCTCTAAAGAACTTGACCGTTATTTAAAACTGCAACAAAGAAATTAACGTTTTAACAACAATAAAAAAAAAACACAACACAAACACACGTGATTCAGTAGCACAATGACACAATAAGCTGAACGTGTAAAACTAATATTTAATCGGCAAACAAAAACCCGTTAATGTGGCGGAGGCACTTCGTAATGGAAATAAAGTCCATTTTGCCGCAATAACAAACGCGGTCAATGAACGCGCAATGATTCCGTCTACCAACCTTATTTTTATAATTTAGCTTCGTTTGCTGAGGTTGAACAAGGTAACCTTTGGCATCATTCGCCTATTATCAAGATGAATATTTAGTTTAAAAAAAAACAATGAGGGCAGAAAGGTATTCATTTCCATATTCAAAAACCGAAATAAAATAGGCTCGTATCGAAAATGAAAATAATAATAATTTATTCAATTAAAATTGCGGTTTCACGCTGAATTTAAAGGTCAATGTCATCGTTCATAAATAAAATGTCTGCCATTATTAATTATGCAATATACAGGGTGTTTAATTATGTAGATTTATACGCCATTTGAATTCTTTAACCTGATCATTCTCCTGTCTCCGAAACAACCAATTACATAATTAATGTAACCTATTAATTGAGTGTTTTTTTATACAAGGAGGACAATGTGCCTCCACTGCACGTGATGGTAAGTGGAGGGAGGTCCAATAGGACGTCGACTGACGAGAGATGATTAGCCTTCGACGTTCGACACAATTATGCCGACCTGTTGGAAACGGATATAACGGGCTGATCTCGGAACGCGACACTCTTACATGGGCCAATATAGGGGATTTCAACAGCTTATGTACGGTGGATCCTATTCGGGTGGATATAAAATATATCCTAACACCCACCTATGTTTACTAAAAGCCAGAGTGTTTACAAAGCATTCGTTTAGATCAAACACATTAAAATCTTTGCAAACAAAAACAAATTCGCCCGTTACCCACGCGAAACATCTCTTGCGAAATGCCCGTAATCCGCAATTAATGTTTTTAATTAATTCCTCCTAGAATTAAGGTGATTATGTTATTTACAACGTACCGTAAAGTTACAAACGAATTTTAACCTTAATCTAATTTATATAACATTTAAAATACATCCTTTGTGTTTGAGTCTACTGTACTGTGATGCCGTGTAAAAGATTATGCCAATGAATTTAGGTTTTAGTCGTGATAAAATTTAAGCTACACCATGTGTATACTATCTCGCGCGGGTGATTATGGCCTTTCCGCGCTGGCAACACCGATGACAGGAAGGACGGACGGGTGCCATATTGGACTTGACTTCGAGACCACCGAAAGTAACCATTATTATAGTTTTGTTTTTTGTATATTATATTAAATATACAGCCCTCTATACTAAAAACTGGTTTGAAGGCTCAACAAACTGTAATTGCAATAATAGAAGCTATTATTGATATGAAACCGGATTATCTTAAGGCGCGACCTCTCTGTCTTGTTTGAATATATACTACCGCAAAAAATAGCCGGAAATTGAGACGCACTGTAAATAATATTAATTTTGTATTTCCGTCTTATTGAGCATTAAATTTCGTTTATTAACCGACTTCAAAAAAAAGGAGGAGGTTATCAATTCGACGTGATTTTATTTTTTTTTTTGTTATGACCCTACAGCACCTGATGATAAGTGGAGTGGGATCTAACTGAATGTCGGACTGACTAGAGATGATTACCCTTCGGCAGTCGACACAATTATGCCGGCCTGTTGGAGCCGGATATACACAGGCTGATCCTGGAACGCGACACACTTACACGAGCCACTATGGCGGGTTGCAACAGCTTGTGTACGGTGGTCGCTATCCGGGCGGATATAAAATATATCCTGCCACCAGTAAAAGTTCCATCGCAGATATTGCTTTCGGAGAATACTGGTCGGAGATACATTCTTTATCTTGATAAGAGTAGGTACTAAAATTGAGCGAGGGTCACATAACCAAGAATATCATATGAAGTATGTTAGTTTAAAAAATACCCTCGTATTTTGGCATATTAAACTGGTAATGTAGGTCAGTAAACCCAACTTGAAACCACGCTTTAACTCTGTAAACGGATACACAAAACCACAAACAGGTCAAAGAGAATCTTCTACGATTGTGGGAGATGAAGATTTCACACACACACACACACACACACACACACACACACGCACACACACACGCACACGCACATCACGAATTTATCCTCGCAGAGGTATGCAGAGACGCAATCAGGGCACCCACTATTCGCCAAGTGTGTTCCATCCCATGATGTGATAGAGGCGAGCCTATTACCATATCGGGCACAAATTCCAGACTCCGGGCCGAAACTGAGCAGAAAAATCACTTTGCCCGATCCGGAATTCGAACTCAGGACCTTAAAGCGCTGCCGTGCCGGGCATGCAGTACAACTTTACCACCAAGGCAGCAGAGATTAATATCACATGATATAAATATAGAACCTAAACATCAAATTACCACTTCGTTGCTATTGTGATAAACATATTTTGCATGCGCCAAAACTTCACATAAAAGCCTTTACTATCACATGTCGCATTAACGCGAAGGTTGTGAATTTCGACACAAATTCGCAACTCCATCTCACCAGTAAAAGTACAGAGCGAGCACACATTACGACAAATCGGCAAGGACATCTTACTAGATCTGACGACAAATCAGGCTACTTGACATTTGAGCAATATGATTTATGTTTTGAGTGGACGTTACAATAGGGTACCGGACTCATTTTTGTTCTTTACTATTATCAAATATTTACATAATATAAATTATAACACAGAAGGAATTATTAAAATCCGGTAAAAAATCAACAAGTTATAAGTCTTTGAATTTCGGTGGAAGGGGTAATTAACAAGAAACAGAAAAGAGACGAAATATCCACATGTGACGTCATCGGGAATTACGACGCGTGCGAAAAAAGAGATGAAGCGATATCCCCACATCGCGCCCACTTCTGCACGTTACAATATTTTAAATATGAATTACTCGCTCATTTTTTAACCAATTATTATGCAGTTTTCGCAGGAGTGCTTCTTTTTCGTATTATTAACCATTACATATAGAATAATGTACAAAATCAAGCATAGGCCGGTCCCCTATTGCCGAGATGTTGCTGTTCCGGAGACTGATTATTAGTATTTTAGACCTGTTTGTATTCACCTTTTTTTTATTGCTTTGAATGACGAGGTGAGTTTGCCAGTCGCCTGATGGTAAACGTAACGATCGCTCATAAACAGTAGTAACACCGTCCATCACCTTCAATTACAAAGTATTGTTTGGTATTCCACTGCGCTAGCTATCCTGAGACATGAGATGTTAAGTTTGCTTATGTCCAGTAGTTAGACTGGCTAAAATGATTTTAAACCGGAACACAAGAGTGGCTACACACTGCTGCTCGGCGACAGAAATAGAGATTGCGATAGTACCTACCCAGGCGGACTCTCACATACGAGATACCTACCATCAGAGAATCTACTTTATTAATAAAAAATATTATTTAATTTATCTACAATCCCATTCTTATAGGGCCGAATTTTGAAAATTCCTTTCTTAACACTCAACTATATTCCATAAGAATCTAGAGTGCCATTCGCAATGCTTCTAGAAACGTTTAAAGCTGTCTGAAAATCAGTGTCAATAAATTCATTAATTAGAATCAGTTGACTGTCGCGCTGTGCTGCGTAGTCGGCGCTGGGTGAGCGTACCGCTAGCCTAACCACACAATTGGGCAAGGTCGCAAACTGCCGTCGACCCCCGACACGTGTGAAGGCTCACGTGTCTGTCGCTTTGCCGGCGAGTTGCGACAACTACTAGTTGTCGTTGACTAATAACCGGAGATTTATTAGTCTGGTTTACTGGTAGGAGAGTATTTAATAAATATGTTAATCAAAGATACACATACAAACGCAATGGATAGTTCAGACGAGACAGCGGTCAGCCGGTCCTCGTTTCAATTCTTCTCATTGGCGGACTGCATTTTTATTTTTATTTTAAGAGCTTGGTTCTAATTGCACGACCAAGTAGCTCCATACGTGCGCTTCTACGGGTGTTCACTCTCTTTTCACCAAGTCAAAATATTTCTTTATTAGAATTCTAGCACCTTCCGACAAGAAACTATTTATGATGCCTATATTGAAATCCAATTTATGCGGTCCACTCCGCACACACTTTTACAAGACATGATGCACGTCTTCTCTAGTTGTCGTGTTAAATTTGCTTTGAAAGAAGTACATCACACCAGTGGCGAAGGGTGAAATTTTTCAAAAGGTAACCCGGTGTAAAAAAAATTGACGTCAGTTAAGATATCGGGGCAATTTATCGGCAAACAAAAACTAAGACAACGGATTAGTCTTGATTCGAAATCAACAAACGTTGACATACATACTAAATTACCTATTATGCGTAAATAATTGAAACATTCATAAAATCGAACAATAAACGAAGATAATTCTCGATCCATTAATCAAAATATAAGTACTTACCTATTAATTAGTTATAACAGCAACAAAAGTAAGTATTAAAATTATAACCACACTACACTAAAAGTATCTGTTTATTTTCAAATTAAAACTATAAATGTAATAGAAATAGGTATCACGATCGCCAAACAGACCAACAGTTTAAGTCTACCTACATGATAAACTTATATAATTATCAATTTAAATTATAATCAAGAAAGGTTATTCGTTAACTTTTGATTGTATCGTGGTGCTACTTTTAATTCAGTATAATATCATATTTATTTCCTTCTAACAAACATTTTGTGTCTAAAATCAAAAACTTTCAGATCTTCTTCAAATATTTTACCATCTAAATACTAATATGTGAAATCACCGACTAATAATATACTTACGTAAAGGTAGACATTAAACTGATCACAGGTAGTTATTTCCATTATAATACACTTTTATTTGCAGTTTCTAAATAAACAAAGCGCTGGTAACTAAATATCACATAACTATCAAAAATAAAATGAATATGACAATTTACAAACACCGCACTTGGTAGCATAATAAATTATGACGTTTGAAGGACGTAAAAGCGACAACTATACAAAGTCGGTTAACGTGAAGCCGAACTAGCTCGGGTTACCTTTGCCCATATCTCCCGCGCGATTTCGACAAACACTGGCATAGAAAGTCATAGAAAGTGCTGCCATCTATATTAAAAAACATACTACGACATTAAGCCGCTTGACAGCGGGTTACCTTTGCCTGTGGCGTCACAATTTCACTTAGGTAACGGAATTTTTGGGGAACTAAATACAAGGTACGCCATCTAACGTCATTTAAAATAAGTAATTGATATCGATTAAATTAACAAACGGGCTAATGGCCGATAGATGTCATTATTAAGTTATCAATTATAATTATTAAGTTAAGCTATTATAATTATTGTCCATTGTCTGATATGTTGTAAATTTATATTTGCCTATTAAATATATTGTTTAGTATCACCGAAAACCTAAAAGGGAAGCCGGTGGGAATCGGCTTGTATGGACGCTTCGCCACTGCATCACACATAGGACCTCATAAGTCATACATAAAATTCTAAGTTCCAATTTTAAATCCACGCCACCGAGCTCCAATTACGGGACGAACTATATCAAATTGTATAACCAGTCAACTATCAGTTGCTTAAATAACATTGGCTCGAGTGTGGTGACGCTCTTCGTGCAATCATGGCCAGCGATAACCAAAGCGCCCGTCACGCGTGGACGCGCACACGTGTTTCTTTGCCGGCGCGTTGCAACAGCTCACGACTGACCGACATCAAGTTTTCGTATAATGTTTAAATTTGGAATTGCGATGTGGATATTTCGTTAATGATATTTATAGTCGAATGTTTTTGAACGTGCAGACATGAGACCATCAAACGAGATGGTTGTAGGTCTGATGCATGGATGTTATGGATACAAAATTTCGGATCTGGATACGGATATGGATATAGGAATTAAATTATATCGGTTTCGGATACGGTTACGGATATGTAATTATTTCGGATTATCCGTAAGTTTCGGATAGTTTCGGGTACGGTTACGGGGCTCCATAACATCCCTGGTCTGATGGTATTTGGTAAATGAACACAATAGTGATAAAATAAAATTATTCTTATTATAGTTTATTTATTTAATCTTATATTTAACATACTTTGTGAGACTATCCATCGATCCGTAAAACAAAAATATGTACAAAATATATACAATTACATTAAATTATTTTTACAATACCGACAGCATGGTCAATACTCTTTTGACCATGCTATCTCAAAAACCATTAAAATTAGACAGAACTGGGTCAGCTGTTGGTAATTCCACATAGAAATCCACCACTAGCCGTTCACTACAAAGTCATTCTACATCATAATTGCCGTCATTTTCGACATCTCATCGGTCTTCGCATTTTGAAATACATATTTTTTTCTTCTATTTCCCTCCAGCAAAACGGATGAACAACCGTATTTTTAGAAGATATCTATTAAAAAATTATATACACGTAAAAAAAAACATCATATTTTTACAATATGTTACATTTACTTTGGTACTGGGGTGGTGTTCGTTCGAAAAGTCAGAGTTAACATCTACCCACACTTTCACTTCAAAGGGTTGACTTAATTTTAAATTTATCTGCAGTACAGTCCGAGTGGATAATGTTTTTCGGGATATAAAGTAGTCTATAGAACTCAGGAGTAATGTAAAAATATGGTTTAGTATTTCCTGAGATTAGCGTATTCAAACAAACTAATCAGCTTTATTCATTAGTATAGATAAAAAAATATATTTCGCTTGAAGTTAATATGTAGAAGATATGAAATGTTCACCTACTTTTGTGATAGTGTGCGAGCGTTGATTAAAGAATCGGAACCTCATCGAAAACATGTTTTAAACTGATTCTAAATAAAAGGCTTATCAAAGCAGTAATTAATACGTAAATTAATGTCTAACGAATATTTCAATCTTTATAAATGGTAGTTTACAACTTTTCCGCATATTAAGCATAGTCTCGATTAATCATTAGTGTTTGTAAATTAGATTTTAGTATGTAAATTGGTTCCGTCATGTGATTAGTTTTTTTTCAGTTTTGTATTTTTTTGCAATAATTAATCTTGTGCATTGAAGTCTTTTCTTAATACGTAGTAGAATTTGATTATAAAAATATATTTCTTCATTAATATGTTTATTGTTAAATAAAAATATATACTTGTAACTTCGCAGTATACAATACAAAAATATTTACATATTTTATATCCCAAGAATAGATTACGCAGGCGTCGCGATAATACGATATTTGCATAACCTCAATTAAACACAATATAAACATCAATTTAAACTTGACATAAAAATACATTACAGTCATATCAAAGCGGTTTATCGTACAATAGGTAATAACCGAGTCGATTGTGCAGCCCGATTGCACCGTGAGAAATGATAACACCCATTGTTTGAGTATAAAAACATCGCAATGATAGTCTCACAAAGTTGTTTATAGACTCCAGTTCCATTCACACGCAAATCGAACTTCGAACTAATGACCGTTTAAAATAAACGACTCCATTCTTAATCTTCGATCCGATCTCGAGAATATACCAATCAAAACACGTCATTTGTACGCATGTCAAAAATTCTTTGTTCTGATTGGTGCATTTCAATACATTGAAAATGGCGGTTAATAATCAAAGTAAATTAATTATTAACGATCCTTAATGTTATATTAAGTGCGTTTTTCTGAAAAGGTAAATGGACGTTGTACGACTGTACGGTTACACCGAAAGACTGATTAACAGGCGTTTGTACATAATGCATTATTTCATGAAATGGAACACATTCATAATATCACCAATTACGAAAACTTATTACTCCATTTATTAAAAATAGTTTGTTTATAATTACACATAAACACATAAGAATTACGTAATTTTAAAACACAGCTGGCACACGTAGTCTGCCCTACTTATAAAAAGAAACAATGGAGAAAATAATTTTAAGTTCTTATAAATTACGATTGCATTTTTTTTTTATTTTATTTCGCTGGAATCCCCGCGTCATTATTAATTATCCGTACATAATATTATAAAACTAAGTCCCACTCCGCGACTCTCTGTTAGAACGCGCTAAATTCAAAAACTACCAAACAGATTTTGATGAAATTTGGTATGGAAATAGTTTATGACCCTGGGAAAGACATAGGCTACTTCTTATACCGGGAAGTTATATTAGAGCGGGTCCTTTATTCTTCACACATGCGAAGAAGCGAACAAAAAAATTACCGATGGTTCCCGATCCAACATATTTGTAAAAAAAAAATTACTCCAGGTGGCAACGCAAAATCGAATTGCCTCAATATGAAGGCTGGCTTTAATCAACCAGAGAGATATACAACTGCTTTGGTAAATATTTATCTGCAAATAGATTTCATTTACTATTGCCTACAGGGTAATCTTTACTTTAGCGGATAAATGACATAAATAATTCCCCTATCTCCAATAGTTTCCAGTCCGACATACTTTATAAAGTTGAGATGTGTGTAATATGTATGCTAATATTCGGCTGTTTCTTCAAAAGACTATTAAAACCTTTTTCGGTAAAAAAAAACGGTTTATCGCTACCACCACTGTTGGTTGACCAAATCGAAAAGCGGAAGTACAGCATTGGATCGAGTCCCTAACTCAATATACACCCTACATCGACATACCGATTAAAACCCCTAGAGGCCTTGTTTGGTGCTTACGAGGCAGCCTCGGGACATTTTTACTGCATAGCTGAACGGGAAGGCGTAGTAAACCCGACTTACTTGGTAAAGTTGAGATGCGTGGAGGCGAGTATGTCCGCGAGCGAGCCCCACAGTGTGTGATGGAGCTCCCGCACCGGCGCGCCCCACCAGCTCGCGTGCCAGTACCGCACTGTCGACGACACGCAGCAGTTCACGCCTGCAACAACAACTGGTTAGTACAACGCACCCAGTACACCTACTTATAGCTTTATTATATTCATGGCATCCATAGCTTGGACATGTTTTCATTTTTATTTATTTATTTATTTACAGCATGGAAAACTTAAAGCTATATAATTATATTAGAAATAGCAACAATTTAGGTGTCAAAAAGCCAATAACAAGTTCTCACTTATAGAGTTGAATTAAGAAACTTGAGTGTGAGCAAAACTCTTACGACAATAAACCAATGACTAAATATAAAGAGGACAGGCCTCAAAAGTTAGCTATATGAATAAGTTATATTTATGTTAGGGAAATCGACGCAGAATTGTCAATATATATGTCTATCTCTTTTACTCAAAGCTTATTTGGAACGCAACAAAAAGACAAAAATAATTGCTTTCTTCGCATATGGCACTATTTCGTTTACTTCAACACACTGGGACCGCCTTGCGGCCGAAACGCCATTTTACGAAACCTAGTCAGCAAGTACATGTAGTGTCAGACGATGTAAACAAATCTTCATAAATATTGAATTTAAAGTAATATAATCATATTCTCAATTGTTTAGTTTGTTTATTAGTGTATTTGTTAAGTTTCGAAAGTGACTCAGTGTTGTGTGAAAGGATGCAAATCGAATTCACGCAAGAAAGACCCCGAAATATCTTTTCATAGGTTAGTAACTGTTTTTACCGAAAATTAGCAAATATCTTTGTATATTTACTTTTTGGATTTGTTTTTATCAATTAAAATGATATGTGGATCTGGTTTGTTAAGCTTTGGACCCTTTTAGGCGTGATTTATACACATTAAAATCATTATGTTTGTTTACACACGAGCTTAGGGATGGGTGGGTGGATTTGTTTAGAAATTATTGATATCGATATTTTAACAGACGCCCGTTTATCAATTACGGTTTTTGTCTTTGGAAAGAATGTTAGAGCACACATCAATATTGTATTATTCAGAACGACAAACTAAGTGAAATTAGAATATTTTTTAAGATAACCAAAAAATTTAAAAACCAAGGCAAAATGAATTGAGAATATTGAGCGACGTGATTGGAATCCTACACCAAATACATATTTCTTTACATTTTGAGAAGATAGGCATAAACCACACGTTTAATTAACGCGAGTAAAGATAACTGTTTTCCAACAATATTCCCGATAAGTAAAATAGTAATGATTATTATACTTCACCTAATAGTAATATTACTTTAATATATTGCTATGAATAAAATTAGAATTGTTACATAAAAGAATAGATAAACATAAAAGAAACAACATAAAGATGAAATGTAAGATATATTTTTACAATTGGCGGTCTTATGTTTCGAACAACCTTTGCATGCACGGAAATAGATACATAATCATATTGTTGTTATTGCAGATAATTATTATAATTGATTATCTTAACCACCATTTTTACGGTCATTGATTTTAGTTTGCTGAACCATAGTTATGTTTCTCGATCAAAGAGCATAATAATAAAATAAAATAAAACCAACCAAATAATTGCTGGCTACGCTATCTTATTCCATTTATCATGTATTAAATAAATATCTTAATCTGTAACTTAAATTTTTAGCAAGGAATAGTGCAACATACAAATATAGATCAAACACAACTGGATGTTTGTCACAACAGGTACTGCTTTGTTTAACAATTGGTACTTATAAATCACTTTCAGTTTGTTTGTTTACATTATGGTTTGTTATATTTATATTATGGTAGTTCCTAACCCCTTTCGTATTTGATCTTTTTGGGGCTTGTTTGTCTCTCTTAATTCTTCGATGTCGATACAAAATTTTCGGTACTAGCATATCACTATTGTAAGGGGCGGAGTCGGCGCCATTTTGTTCAGGAAATGTGCCGCATGTCACGTGACCATATTACCCATCCTCTATACTTCTTTTATCATTGCAATAAACGGATACAAAAAAAACCAAAAACATTTATTTATTATTAAGTTACTACTACTTTATACCGATTTGATGTCTGTACGTCACATGAGTATCCCATTGAAAACCAGCGCTGCAGTATTACATAGGTGGTATTGCAGAATTTAGCTGAATGGGAGGCCCATAGTTGGTGCAATAATTGTTTAAACTTCTTTCTTACTTTTCGTCATGTATCATTGGCAAAGTGTCCATATAAGCCGATTCCTGCCGGCTTCCTTTTCGTAGTTTATGTAAAATCTGACGTTCTCTAGAACGATTTGGGGACCGCATTTATGCAAGTAAATATGTGTTATGTCGGGTTACCGAAATCTTCAACCTTCGCCATTGTCGTGTATAGTCCAACCCATGATGGGTTAGGAGATTCTATTACCATGTTGGGTACAATTTCAGACTCCGGGCTGATACTAAATAATAAGTCAGCTGATAAACTGGATATCACTTTGCCCACCGAGGATTCGAATCTGAAACCTCAGCGCGGTAGTCATACCGTACTACAACTACTCTATCGCATGTTAGTCATTAGCAGTACCCAATTATAAGTGTCGACATAATAATGTCAATTAACGAGAGACGACATATTCCTTGACGATGACCGGCGTACGGTCGCTAAAATTATACTGGGCTTTCAAGATCTATGTATATCAGCCAATGGCTGATTACGGAACACAAGTCGTTACGTACTATTATACCTGGATCTACGCTATGTATACTGTGAATGTAATTTAGTTAGATTAAATGTGAAATGATGAGGATGGATGAGGAGAGCGGAGGACCGAGCAACGTGGCGCGCTCTAGGGGAGGCCTATGTTCAGCAGTGGACAGTTGTAGGCGGATGAGATGAGATGAGAAATGTGAAATATAGACTTTTATGTTTTGTATATCTCTGCCAGTCCTAAGTGTCTAGAGAAGGGGTTCAATGTGCCAAAACCTTTGACACACGGACTAAACTGAGGGACAACGCTGACACCAAGTATAAATAAGGTTGAGCGCTCGAGATATGTAATCAAAAATCGTTCTGCATGAATAAATGTTTATTAGTACTTTAATATGACAACACACATGGTTTTATATAAGAAACACACACACACATACATAATAAGATTTAGAGTCACTACACAAGTAAATAATCTCATGGTTTTTTTATTCAAAATATGAGAAAACAGCTCATGGAATTTCCAAAGCAGACGTCAGTCGTTAATGCATGTAAAATTTTACAGCATTTACAATAAAAGTTAAGAAATCAACTAACCTTTAAATGCTTCAAGGAAAATAAAGTAATCTACATTCGAAAGCAAATCACAGATCATGCTAATTAACATATTAATATCGAAGTATAGTTTGTCTTAAAATTTTCCATTGCGAAAGCAACCTTCAATAATAAAACGAACGTGAATGTCGCAAGAACAATAAAAAAGTATAAGATATTCAATATTAATTTCTCCCACAACTGCATAAGGATACAAATGCCTAGTAATAAATATATTTTGTTTAGAAAGGAAAATATGGCATCCGTATTTTTTTAAATTTTAACTCCCTATCATATTCCTTGACTTCTTTCTAATGATTACACCAAGTTCTAAAATTTGTAGAAAAATCCGCAGCAAAATCGATTTAGCCGTTTTGATGCGATTTCCAAAACATATAAAACTGGGATATATTGATACACATGAATTTCGGAGTTCAAATCTCGTTTTAGATGATAAAAAATAATGGTATTGAGATTAATAGCCACCTTTCTCCCGACACAGGTAAGAGCATAAGCATTCGTCACTGACATAACCTTTATAGTGCAAGGAGCATAATTTGCAAGGCTTCCACTAAGATTCATTAGCCAGTGCGTGTCGTTAGCTGGCTTCCGATGCGTGTTCAACTTATGCTATCTTATTGTATTGTCCCTTTGCTGGGCACTTCACAAACAAGAAGAATAAAGTATTCGAACGCTTGCTAAGTGGTAATTTCTTGGCATTCAATAATTCTACACAAGTCGGAATATGACAATATTTCAAACATGCTTACATTTTTGCTTGAAATTGTTGCTTTGTCACCATAACATTAGAGTTTATAATGGCAATTGGTGAAAAAGACTAAAATGATCCAAGAATTTCAGAGGACATAACTTTATTTTTTTTTTGTTTCTGCGGAGAGTGTCTTATGACTAGCGCTCAGCCTTCGTGGGGGGCGACTGAGCGGTTATGTTGGGGTCATCGTGCCTTACGACCCGGAGTTGCGCCACCCGGATTTGATGTCGACCTTCAGGCGACCGCCGGGCCGAGTCCCTAACTTATATACAACGCACGGCATACCAACTAAAACTCCGCGGTGGCCCTCTTCGGCGCATTAGGGACGACTGCGGGCTTCCTCTGACGGAAATGTCTAAGTCTACATCCACAGCCGCCCCTGCGCGGTGCCGCCTAGTGCGGCCCGTCTCCTGTGTGTGTGTGTGTGTGGGGGGTCAGAAGCCCCCGCGCACCGAAGGACGCCCTCGGCGTCTACGGCAGCATGAGGCCAACTGCACACTGCCGTCCATCCCGGGGGTCAACCGAAAATTGTACAAAGACGCACAAAAATGCACTAGGGCGGACAGCCCCCTGCTGCCCGCCGACGACCCCCATTGTGGCCCCTATTAGTCGCCTTTTACGACAGGCAGGGGATACCGTGGTGAAATTCTCCAAACGCCCCCATTCCACAGGGCGGACATTACCTTACCACGTAAATGATATCATGGATGATCAGGCGCATAAAATATAAATATTGTTACGATTACCTAACATACAGCATACATACCATAACTTAGATACAAGCGATCAAGGTGAAAATACTCGATTCGAACAGTACGTGGAAGGAAATGATTTGAAAGTTAAATGAAACGGCAAACAACCCAACGCGTGGATAAAATATATTATGCGTTGGTTTACCACGAGCTGTTTAACTGTGGAGGAAACAGCGCGAAGTAAACTCGCGAACATGAGAGTTCCAAAGTATTTGGAAATTATAGTGAAATGTGTCAGTGTGCGTGCAGAATACGGTCGTCTTGTTTATTTTCTTAGTGTGTGCCGTATCTTTTATACATATCTATACTATCTATACTATTATATAAAGCTGAAGAGTTTGTTTGTTTGTTTGAACGCGCTAATCTCAGGAACTACCGGTCCAAATTGATTTTTTTTTTTGCGTTGGATAGCCCTTTGTTCGTGGAGTGCTATAGGCTATATATATATCATCACGCTATACCCAATAGGAGCGGAGCAGTAATGGCTAATCTCAGGAACTGCCGGTCCAAACTGAAAAAATCTTTTTGCATTAGATAGCCCTTTGTTCGTGGAGTGCTATATGCTATATATCATCACGCTATACCCAACAGGAGCGGAGCAGTAATGGCTAATCTCAGGAACTGCCGGTCCAAACTGAAAAATTCTTTTTGCGTTTGGATAGCCCTTTGTTCGTGGAGTGCTATAGGCTATATATATATATATCATCACGCTATACCCAATAGGAGTGGAGCAGTAATGGCTAATCTCGGGAACTACCGATTCGACCTGAAAAAATATTTTTGTGTTGAATAGTCCTTTGTTTGTGGAGTGCTCAAAGTTATATATCATCACGCTATGACCAATAGGAGCGGAGCAGTAATGGCTAATCTGAGGAACTACCAGTTTCAACTGAAACAATCTTTTTGTGTTGGATAGCCCTTTGTTCCTGGAGTGCTATAGGCTATATACCATCACGCTATGACCAATAGGAGCGGAGCAGTAATGAAACATGTTGCAAAAACGGGGAAAAATTATTAGTTTTGAGAGCTTCCGTTGCGTGCGCTACGTAAACGGTTAAAGTTATGCAACAATAATGTATGACGGGATTGTTCCTCTTAAAAAGTTCTAAAAAATATATTATAAAACAAAGTCCCCCGCTGCATCTGTCTGCCTAAACGTGTTAAACTCAAAAACTACCCAACGTATTAAGATGAAATTTGGTATGGAGACAATTTGAGACCCTGGGAAGAACATAGGCTCCCGGGAAACTACTACTTTTATAACGGAAAACTTTAGCCTGAAAAACTTTATAACGCGGGCGGAGCCGCGGGCAAAAGCTAGTCAGTATATAAAGATGTTTCTTTTCTTTGCCTGTCATGGTGTGTGCAAATAAATAAGTTGCATATGCTTAGAGTAGTTAGGTGAGGATGTTGTCGATTTTAGATAAGATCCAATAGAGAAACAATATATTAACTATAAAAATAACTATTTGTATTTTATCAAGCTGTCTCTTGGATAAATTAAGAAAAGATTTACATAACATAAGTCATGCGTAGTTGAACATTTTTGAACTGCATTAAAATTATGGAAGTATGGATTTTATACCTTTGCCTGCCCGAAAAGGCGACTGTAACTATTGTAATGCAATTAGGGGTGGTATAACCATGAAATAATAGTGAACTTCTGTAAAACTCGATTATAATAATAGTGGCATTAATTATAAAAAGTGATTACTTAATAAGTTTTTGCGTCAACATAATGTCTACCCACATCAATTTAATTTTTGCTTGTTACCTATACAATACATTGTGTGGGTTATACAACATTATTTTTCCAGAACTGGATTGTTCAACTGACTACCACGGTGGCGTAGTTGTATTGCTTACTGATGACGATACCGCTCCGAGGTCCTGGGTTCGAATCACAAATCGGGCCGAGTGATATTGAATTTTTTACTCAATATCAGCCCGGGGTCTGAAATAAGTTCCCAATATGGCGACAGGTTCGCCTTCTATCACACCATGGCACGGAACACGCAAGCGAAAAGACGGAGCCCTAGTTGCACTTCTGCCTACCCCTTCGATGAAGGCGTGTTGAGTGTGTGTTTGGATTTTCCAAAGCAAATTGTCCACAGTTGCGGCTGATCGCAAAAATTAAATAGGTACATTATACTGGTCGTATTCAACCTTTTTTATATCGGCCAAACTTCATAGACGTCTTAGTTTTAGTGCCTCGGGCCACAACGTAAATTCTTTGATCTACGTAAGTGTCACAAGACGTAATAATCAAAACTCAACCTGTTTTATATCTGTTAATAAAAAACATTATCATTTGAGAATAACTTTATTCTTAATGCGTTAGCATACAGCTCTAGTGATATATAAACCATTAGACTTTTCACACTGTCAAATTGCGAGCAATTTCACAGCACAGCAGATGAGCAGAGAACACGCAGCGTGTGCGCAACGTCTTCGCTTCATTGACATCACTTTGTACTCTCCCGTACAACAACCCTTTTCTTCAATTGAAATTGATTATCATAAGTGTGTATTTATGTATCAGATGCAACAACTCGTACAATGTATACGTCCTGACATTTACATGTAGGAACAACATTTTCAATTACTAATATATTTTCAAAACATATACTAAGTATTATCTATATTGTTTAGTCTCTACATTATCTAAAGGTAGACTGGTAGAGAATGCCTTCGGCTTTATGTCCGTCATTACACATTGTAGCATAATAAGTGTATTAAGACATAAATCGTCAGTATTTTTATGTTCGCAAAATAACATAGTAGGTAATTGCTGTCTTCCCACCGATTCTTTCAAAACGGATTCCTCAAATACGTTGCTGTACTATCTTTTCATTTTGTTTCGTACGTCTTCGATTTCACAAAGTTAACAATGTTTGCTTATCGAATTTCATTCTTTTACTGGCTGTTTTAAACGCGTTTCGAGTCGGCAACGTGTTCACTGCGCCTGCGCTTCGCAATGAAACCGCTCGTAATCTGCCAATGTCATAGTTCTCTAGCCTATCTACAACAAGCTTTAGAAAGTGTTGCGTCGACCCTAAATAAGATTGGATTAAACGCAAGTAGGGAAAGATACGACAATGTTTCGAGAAGACTAGTGAGTCATCTAAATCATACTTGCGCACATATAACCTCAATGGCGGAGGAACAATACCGTTACTTACGTTTAAGTTAGATCTGATTAGACTTCTAGCCTTGACTCAATAACGGTGCACAATACCGCTGGCAAAAGGACGTCACATAATATTTCTGAATAATTATAATTAAAGAATACGATGTTTTGAGATATGCTAATTTATTTAAATTATATTTACATAGGCGAACAGATTCCTGCTAACTGTCACTAGTCGCCATTTTTTCTAGAACACGTTTCGATTGTTGACATCGTTCGATGTGTTTTGAAGGCCGGCATAACAATGACGACTGATAATTTCTCACGATCATTATTTGTAGTTTTGTAGCGGATAGAAATAACACTCATTATATTATTAAAATTACGTTATAAGTTGTTTCAAAAATGTTAATTAAAATCCACTTCTTCATTTACATACCTACCATAATTTTTAATTATATAAACTGCCAAATGATTAAAAAATTAAGCAATAAGACTATCGAAACCCATATAATTATTATGTATTTTTTTGTTCCTGTCTCATATAATTAAGTGACCTAGCAATTAAAATACGGCAAATGTGAATACATTAAACCGGAAATTATAAAATATTCAAGAAATTAAGTTAATAATAATTTTATTCTACAATTATTGTTCCGATTGTCGTTTCTGCGAATGGGTTGATATCAAAGATCCTCAACAAACATCTTCAGGTTTCAATTGGCTATTGGATCACAGGTCAAATGCAGAAGGCAGTATTGCTGGACACGGCGCGCATTGTGAGGAGATTACTCACTTTGAATCCCTGACCGCCGGCTTGAGCTTCGCCATCGGAGATTATTCATTTATTTATATGTTATTTTAAGATATGTATAAAAATGTAAAAAAGTAACTTTAAAAATAAAGAGAATACTACTAGAATCTTGGCTCTTAACAACAACATAATATAAATTACTTTATTGAGAATATTGATTGGTCTCAATTATCAAGCAAATAATATTTTTTATTGACTAAACCGCCAAAGGGTTAGTACCAAATACTATAATTTTTTTACATCACGTCCTTAACATTTAGGTGCAATGACTGGAAGTGATTTAAAAAAAATGCAATTAACATTATTCGACATTGCCATTCTCCTTCGCCAGATTTATATAGCATACAATTATATATGTTATAAAACAAACTCCCCTTTTCTGTCTGTTTGTATGTTATCGATTTTCTCAAAATCTTCTGAACGGATTTTTATGAAATTTGCTATGGAGATAGTTTAAGGCCCTGGGAAGGTTATAGGTTACCTTATATCCCGGAAAACTCCTTCAGGCAGGCGAAGCCACGACTTAAAGCTGGTATATTATAATGATAAATTTTCTTATCCTGCCTTACATGTTGTAAAACAAAGTCCCCCGCGTCCATATGTCTGAACGCGATAAACTGAAAAAACTACTGAACGGATTTTGATGAAATTCGGCACGGATATAAAACTATTTCATATATATGATATCAAACGATATCCTGGGAAGGACATAGGCTTTTTATGACGGGAAAACCTTTTGACGCAGGCGAAGCCGAGAGCAAACGAGTATAAAACGTAATTGTGTTTTAGGCAAAAAAATGTCCTGGCACTTTTTATAGCGTATCTACTCATACATAAAACTGTTAGGGTCATGTTGTGAGGAAATCTGCATACTTGAGGGACCACTAAACAATTTATATTTTCCATTTATTCTGCTGGTGGTAGGATATATTTTATATCCACCCGGATCATACCACCGTACTCAAGGTGTTAAAACCCGTCATAGTGGCCCACGTAATTGTTTCGCGTTCCGGGAACAGTCTGTGTATATCCGGTTCCAACAGGTCGGCATAATTGTGTCGACTACTAAGGGGTAATCATCTCTCGTCAGTTTACATTCTATTGGACCCCACTCCACTTACCATCAAGTGCAGTGGAGTGACTTTACCCTGCACGAATAAAAGATATATGTATATTTAAAAAAACTAATAAATATTGATGTAGCCAGTTTTTTGTATGATTTGTATTTCAAAGTTTGAGTGTTGTTGTTACTGCGGATGGAGTTGTTGTTTTACCTTCAGGCAAACACACCACGTATGACAATTCAATTAGAAAAAAAATCTTTAACTTTGTCAAATAAATTAATAATAAAATACTTAAAAAAAAATTCATAGCTCAAATATCACGCGAATATTAAATATATTTAAGAGTGAATTTTAGCACTTTTTTATCAGACTATTACCGTTTTATACTTCCTTGTATATGTTACCTGAAAGACTCATGAGGCCAGTTACAGTTAATTAGCAATAATAAACGAATTTCGATTTCCTCAACTCGCACCGTGCCCGAAGGTGAACGCTCCGTTATGTCCAACCGTTGAATGCAATTTCTTTCCGGCAACACTTCCTATGTACACCCGGTTTGAATGTAACTCAATATCACTCAAGTTGCTGTTTTTTTTATTGCTTTGAATGACGAGACGAGCTTGCCGTTCGCCTGATGGTAAGCGATACGACCATAAACAGTAGAAACACCAACGCCTTGAATTACAAAGTATTGTTTGATATTCCACTGCGCTCGTCATCCGAAAACATGAGATGTTAAGTCTTATTATGTCCAGTAGTTACACTGGCTACAATGTCCTACAAACCGGAACACAATAGTGTCTACAAACTGTTGCTTGGCGGCAGAAATAGACATTGCAGTGGTGCCTACCCAGGCGGAATCTCACATAAGAGACCAACCACCAATGGTGATAGGATATTCTATTTGTCTGGAGGGCGTTCAAGGTACACGAGAAGTAAAACCCGCTATGGTCCACGTAAATGTCGCGTTCCGGGTTCAGTCCGTGTATATCCTGTTTCGAACAGGCCGGCATAATTGTGTCCACTGACGAGAAAGTCGGGGTAATCATCGCTCGTAAGTTAACACTAAATAGACCCTATGCATTTTGCATTTTATCATTTATGCATCATGTGCAATATGGTCCTTTAGACTTCCCCGAAAAAATAATTGATCAACCCTTCAATAAACAGAAACAACTTAAAACATGCATTCTAATAAACTTGAGTATCTTTACCGCATCATTAGTTATTGAAGACCGCTGTTTCACGCTTGGCTTCCTATGTCGGATCCAAACGGACCGTGAACAAACAATTAAACGTAACGTAAGGTTACGCGTAATTCTTAAGGCATAGGCAGACTTTATTGGTAATTGAGTGGTGGAAGCTCTCTCATATGTGAGTGTCCGCCTGGGTAGATACCGCCGCAATGTCTATTTCTGCCGCCAAGTAGTAAGTAGTGTGTAGTCACTGTTGTGTTCCGGTTTGAAGGGCATTGTATACAGGGTAACTACTGGACATAGTGAGACTTAACATCTCATGACTCAGGAAGGCGAGCGCAGTGGAATACCAAACAATACTTTGTGGTTTAAGGTGTTGAAAGGTGTTTCTTCTGTTAATGGGCGGTCGTGTCGCTTACCATCAGGCGAACGGCAAGCTCGTCTCGTTATTCAAAGCAATAAAAAAAATACTTTAAACTTATAAAAGGCCATCATGCATGATCTTATCAGTATTTAGTAACAGAGCCTATTGTATCAACTATATTATAAGTAACTTAATATACAGTTACTCGAAGTCATAGAAATGATTGCCTACGTAAGGAACTACACATAACCTCACGAATTTTATTAATTGTGACTATCTTAGTATCTAAGCATGCTCAATGATAAATCTAAATGAGGCAATACTCGAAACAATGTTGCACCTACTTATCCACTAATGATAGACTTTAGCTTAGATTAAGAAAGATATTCAAAAGAAAACCGTTTCTGACCAAATCTGGATTTTCTTTACAAAGAGAAAAACTCGCTCGAATTAGCCAACTACAGAATCGTACTCAGGACTACAATCACAGCCCGAATACGACCCAACAAAACCAATAGATCACTGATGTTTAACGTTGATAATTAGAACGTAATCAGCCCGCATGTATGGAATCCCGCTTGTAAGAACTCTTAGTAGTTATAACCAAACGGTATTGCCTAACATACACGTCAGTTATATAATAACTTGCGAACTCAGGAACACGCATTAGCATGCTTATGAGACAAATAAGTCAACATAAACTAAGCTCACGCCTCGGTGCTCAGAGGGCTAGGCAGAGACGCTGAAATATTGCATTCACATTTCGCTGAATTTATATCCGTTCCATAATGTGGCGAGCCTGTTCCCATATTGGGCACGAATTTCAAACTCCGGGTTAATATTGAGCAGAAATACCTTATATCAGTTTGCTTAACCCAGGATTCGAATCCGTTATCTCAGAGTGGCGGTCGAACTGCGCTCGGAATGCAACGTCACTGAAGCAATAAATTTAAATCCTAAGCAACTAAGCGTATTTTTCTTGGATTTAAAAACGTTATAAAAAATCATAACCCTACACAAAAAAAGAAAAAAAATTGTTTGTTTACTTTTTAAGTATATTATAAATCTACCTAAGTACGTAAGAATATTTTGACCCAAACTTTGCGTCATATGTCAGGGACCGTTACGAAGTATTTCCATCCACATATCCGGGTTTGGTTTCACATCCTTTTTGTATACATGTCAAAATGTCATGTGATAAACAAAACAACATCGCTACGTGACAGTATGAAAAAGACAAACGCGTCATTACATCATGTCCGCGTCTCGATGTTATTATGATAACACAATCAGCCATTATCACGGTGATTAGGAAATTTCGGTGCAAGCGCACTAGCGTACGTGCCCGGTTGGTTGGGTCTGCCTTATCGAGTTTTGTCTTGATATTTTTAACGTAGATATGATGAAAAACCTGTTCGTAACCTCTCTGGGGTCAGCTATTGTGCGTCCAGTACAATAATAATAATAATAGCCCTGTATTATATACTGTCCCATTGTTGGGCACGGGGCTCTACTACTGAGAGGGATTAGGCCTTAGTCCACCACGCTGACCTAGTGCGGATTGGTAGATTTCACACACCCTGGAAATCCCTATAGGAAACTTCTCAGGTATGCAGGGTTCCTCACGATGTTTTCCTTCACCGTTAAAGCAAAGCGATAATTCACAAAGAATACACACGTAATATTTAGAAAAGTCAGAGATGTGTGCCCATGGATTTCGAACCTGCGGACATTTATCACGGCAGTCCGTTCCCACTAGGCTGTCGCCGCTTTTTTGTACATTAGGCTATAAGTTTGAAAATTTTCAAGGAACACCACGTATTTGGATAGTCTATATTGCACCGGACCAAATGTAGAATATGCCATGCCAAAAAGTTAAGGTTATAGTTTAAGGTCCATTTTTCATACATTTTGTTTCACCTTTAATCTGGGTAACTAAACAAGTATTGACAAGTAAAGAATTTAAATTCACGTCTAGTTAGTGATTAGTTCTCGCAGTTGAAAGAAAAACGTAAAAATAATTAATATGCATGGATATTTCGGCCTTTAAAATTTCGTCGTATTCAATTTTAAAATGTCAGAGAGTAAAATTTTAAAATGTCTTTCAAAATACTGTCAACAATAAAAAGTCAATTATTGAAAAAGCTTTATTATTAAATCGACTTTCGAGGGGCGATGAGAGAACCGATTGGCACGTTAACAATGAGCTGAATGTGAGGGAACAATTAAATTTTTTAAGGAAAAACCTGGTCAACTTTTAATGCGTGCCAGTGTTCTTTATTTAATTAAACGTGCAATTGAAACAAAAGAGTTGGCACATTCTTATTTTGAATACATTCATAATATTATACTTTTTATTTTTGAAAACAGAACAGGAATACAACCGTTTTGATCTTGGCATTTCACTCAAAGGGCACGCATCCAGAGCTGTTAAATAGATTGTCGTGGTATTTAGTGCAAAAGTGCAGCGTGGGTTAAACAACGACTAGCAATCATTAGGGTTGACGGTACAGTAACATTGCGGTAGTAAATAAGTGTTTTAAGGTCGACGCTCGACACAGACGAATATAATTTCTTAAAATACGCACCACTTAACAAATATGTCTGCAGAGATAATTATTTCCTGTGGTAATATAACACGTCTCAGTATACAGACGTCGCTCATAATTTGTCTCTTTCAGTTGCTTTTGAAGTTGCCGAGTTAACAAGAACTTCCACAATAGTAAAGCTATTTTTAAAATTGTTTTATTTGTGTGTGACAATTTTTCCTTGTATGGTAATTTTAGAAATATAAAGTTTAGCAACGGCAAAATGCCAATACTGTTCACTGTATAAATATTAGATATCTTCCCGTCAATACGTGTGTTGATTCACCAGATATCTTGAAATTATTTTTGTAGATTAGGCAACCCTAGAAATTAGAATTTGAAGATGTGGCCAACTTGCCAAAAAATTGTCGCAAGAAACAAACGAAAAATTTCGTCGTTAAATTTTAAAGGCCGAAATATCCATGCATATTAATTATTTTTACGTTTTTCTTTCAACTGCGAGAACTAATCACTAACTAGACGTGAATTTAAATTCTTTACTTGTCAATACTTGTTTAGTTACCCAGATTAAAGGTGAAACAAAATGTATGAAAAATGGACCTTAAGCTATAACCTTAAAACTGTTCCAACTTCTATACGATAAAGTATGGTTTACCTAATTTTGGATTATATAGCAATTCCAAGGATTCAAAGGGTCGATCCCTACCACTAGCTTAATCTGAGGTGTCCTTTTCAAGGATTCAAAGTTATTGACTTCATTTTATATGTAATAAAACACACACACACACACACACACACACATACACACACATACACACACAATATGTGTCTCGTAGAGGTAACCGGAAATGTAACTAGGGTACCCACTTTTCGCCTGTTTTCCGTGCCACAATGTGATAGGGGAGTCTAATCCCACACAAGCTCCAGATTCTGGGCTGATACTTATCAGAAAAACCCTCTCTGCCCCTGGGATTCGAACCCCAGATACCAGAGCGATGTATATGTATATGTACCACGCACGCAATACAACTTCGCCACACAGTCATAATTTATACGTCAATCAGTAACAAATTTAATATCGGATATGTCCTTGCTGAACTCCTCCTACTCAACCTATGAATTGATCCTCGACCATGCGCATAAATGAACAAACAACTCTACTAACAAACCGAACAAACAAAAACAAACTATAAAATAAACATACTAATTTCAAACATAGTGCTAGTGACAGTATCGTACAATGACCTTTTAATGTGCCAATTTAGGACATAACATCAATTGAGTACTAATGAAATCGAGGAATTCGTGAACACATTAAACTCTACGCTCGGCGGTCTAACAGGTTTGGATGCGATTGCGCAGTAATAGATTATAATACTTGCATAAAACTTGATGAACGGTGGTTTAGTAGCAGTAGCAGTAATGTAAGGCGGGAAAAAGAACTATTCTAGACTTTGAAGACGACTAAGAACCCTTACCACCCTTTTCATGAAAGTATTCTGATAGCATTTTTCGATCGTGAAAATAGACCAATCAGAACAAAGGATTTTTTTATGAGCACGGGAGACTGACCCCACTGCCATTGATGGTAAGTGGGGTCTGACAGTCGATTGACGATTTTTACCATGTTTAATCAGTACATTGCAAATTTCTTACCGCTATATCCAAGTGGCGCGTTCTCCTGCAGTTTGAAGGTAAAAGGTATGTGCACGCGCTGCATCAGCAGCCGCGGGGGCGTCATGGTGCGGCCCCACGCGTCCTCCCTGCCCTCCCCCACTATACCGATCACTTCCATGTTCCTGCCGACAAACAAATTTAGACCTTAATATTTAGGTTAAACGGCAGATTTAAAAATAATATCTATATATACAAAAAATGAATCCTTATTTCCCTTGGTCACGCCATTACGCGTGAACGGCAGGAGAAGATTCGTATGAAAGAAAAAAATCAAAAAATTGTGCGATAAATTAGACAATATAGGAAAACTTAACGACATAATTCATTTTACATAACTGTCAGTGGTTTGAAACAACTGTCAGCGATCGACAGAATGCGCGCGTGCATACGTAGTTAAGACAGGACAACGTCTGCCGGGTCAACTAGTTACAAATAAATATCAACAAGATCATCAGCAACATGCTCATGTCCTTTCCATTTTGGAGTCGGCACGCCACGAATATGTTTTTATATTCTTTTTCGAAATGATTTAGTTTAGTTTCTATTACAACTACTGGTGGTAAGACACTATTTGTGAGAGTCCGCCCGGGTAGATACCACTGCAATGTCTATTTCTATCGCCAAGCAAAAGTATGTAGTCACTGTTATGTTCCGGTTTGAAGAACATTGTAGCCAGTGTAACTACTGGACATAATTAACATCTCATGTCTCAGGATGGCGAGCGCAGTGGAATACGAAACAATACTTTGTAATTCAAGGTGTTGGATGGTGTTTCTACTGTTTATGTGCAGTCGTGTGGTTTACCATCAGGCGAACGGCAAACTCGTCTCGTCATTCAAAGCAATAAAAAAATAATAACAACCTCACAAGCAGTCCAAACTCTAACACCAACGTCATACGATTTACATCTAAACGGCAAGTCCAAAATTCATACATTTGTCTGGTATAAATATCGTGCGTAGCTTGAAACAAACCATTTAAAATGAAAGTTCAATGTTGATAGTATTCATTTATCAGACGACCTACTTGTTCGTTTGCTGAACTGTTATAACAAACAGTCTACTAGCATACCTATCGTATTGCGTTCATTGTGACAGGCAGCTCGATACGAAACGCATAATGGCTTCTTGTTTACCATAAGAACTAGTTTAAGGTTATAGGAAGGTCAGGGAAAACTGTACAATTCTCTACTCTGATGGTACATAGTCACCGATTGAACGAAAATAAACATGCCTTCATTCCAATTAAAACGCAAAAGTTCAAGGTTTCGATTGCGTAAGATTGCATGCGATGTGTGCATAACGAACAATATGCGACCGAAGACGTAACGCGCCGTCTAAATTACATTACAGACTCTGTATATTTTTTAAATAATTATCTTTATTTAACAATTTATTTACAATTTTTATTAATGTTTTTGTAAATTTATTTAATAATTACTGTTTTTTCTTAAAACAATTTGTTTCATTTTATTTTACGTGATTAATTTGCCGCTTGATGGTCAGAGTGCTTTTTGTAAATTTGATACAAATGTTGTTAAAACGTGTTATTTTGACTAGCTCTTAATTTATGTATAAAATTAAATGTCATTTTACCTGTTAAATGAATTGACGCCCATTACTCTGTTTATTTTTTAATATAATATTATGCGTTTTCGTGTTCGAACAAATCTTTTATGATTCCGGAAGAGGCTAAGGTTTTATTAAAAAAATATTTTGATTTCATCAAAATTTAGTAGGCACGGGCAAAAGTGGATGTACGGAGCGACATAGTCGTGAAATAACGACCAAGGTCCTTAAATATAGGTTTAAAAAAAAACATAGAATATAACTTTTTAAAGGATAACTTGAAAGATTCATGCGCGCACGTTTCTAAAATTATATACTGGCTTTTGCACACGACTTCGCCCGCATGAAGGAGTTTTCCGGGATATTTTTTTTCCGACTTACTAGATATGTATCGTTATATTATGACCAAATTACACAATATCATTATAAATTGTAGCCTATGTGTTATTCTGATATATAACCAATACTACTGTAAAGTTTCATTCAAATCCATTCAGTAGTTTTTTCGTAAAACAGGAATAAACATACATCCATACAGCTTCACAAACTTTCGCATTTATAATATTAGTAGAATGTACAATTAGTCACAAAAATAGTTAAAGTAAGCTTGTGTGCACTTTGTGTTCTAATCAAGCATTGTCCCTCTTCGGAATCGAACGCAATATCATCCGACAGCCAACACATTACCACTACACCATGAATGCTATAACTAATAGTCTATAAATATAATATACATGTGTTATCGAGTATGAATACCGTTAATGTAAATGAAATGTTAATTCATGCGCACTCGCAGCGATTAAGCAATTAGGCGGCGAGATGGACCGACGTGATCTGAGGTCGTCGCACACCGGGGCAAAGCTATGCTATACTACTGCTTTAGTAGCTTATCGTATCTTATGCACCCCTAGCTATATTATCGATGTTTTTGTACAAATGTTATGGGAATGTTTCGTGACTTCAATTGTTTTATTATAAATCATATACAGTGAACACCAGTTATAATGATATTAAAGGGATCACCGAATCTGCACGTTATATCCGATAGTCGTTATGAACGATGCTGTACTTTTATACATTTATTTGCAGCGACCTTGTCGATGAGCCGTTATAACCGATGCGTTGGTATAACCGGAGTCCTTATAACCGGTTTCTAATGTATTATGCTCTGTAATAGAATATACATGTAGGATTAAAGACATAATATGTTGCAATTATAGTAACAAATATAACACTATGTATCGTAAATAAGAAGTGTTATTATAACGTTAGTATTATTGCGTGCGCGGTATGACACCTCTCTGAGGTATCGGATTCACATCTCAGGTCGGCTGAAATAATAATGGGTTTACTGCCTAGTCTAAGCCAGGAGTCTGGAATTTATGCCCGATATGATGCTATCCCTATCACAATGTGGCATGGAATACACGTGGCAAAAAGCGTGGTGCACTTGTTGCTCCTCTGCCTGCCCCTTCGGAGATAAAGACAATGTGTGTTTGGTGGATGCCTTACCTAGGAGTCTGGAATTTATGCCCGATATGATGCTCTCGCCTACCACAGCGTGGCATGGAATACACGTGGCGAAGAGTGTGATGCCCTTGTTGCTCCTCTGCCTGCCCCTTCGAAGATAAAGGCCTAATGTGTGTTTTGTATGTGTTTATAACGTACTAACTACTAAGATCTAACAGTGTAATTAAAAGCGGCGTACGCGCAATTTCATGTTGTTGAACCTCAAGAAATTCACATGGTCTGACGTTGAAAATATCACCTTCCTTGTTTAAAATTGTTGGAACGTTTTTAATTTTTTGATATTCTGATTACGTAAGTCGGTCAATTATATTATCGAGTCCGCATCTGTTTAATATTTCCATTGTTACATTCAATTGTTAACAATCAAATTAACATGAGTGTTACATGAATAAATCTACATTAATTAAGACTTTTTTGTTAGGTACTAGATGACCCGAAAGACGATGTCCCGTCTTAAATATGAATTTGCAGCGCGCATTGTGTCAATCGCTGACAGTTATTTCAAACAATTGACAGTTATATATAATTTATATTTTCGTTAAGTTTTCTTAAATTTTATAATTTTCCGGGCAATTTATTGAATTTTTTCTTTCAAAAGAACCTTCTCCTGACAATAACAAATACAACAAAAATAAAAATAGTGAAATCGGTCCAGCCGTTCACGCGTGATGGCGTGACCAAGGGAGATAGGAATTCATATAGATTTCAGTAATAATACAAACTTTGCCAAGGCATTTAATCAGTGTTATTGTTGGATAAAAACCAAAGAGGTGTAGAAATCGGGCTTCGAACCCACGTCCTCAGTATTATGCAAATAGTATGTTAGAACAACTTCAGTGTGCACGAGCCTTAAGACCTAAATTATATCATGCAAATAAACGTTCAGCAATGGGAATGAAACTCAATCGATAACAAACCTAGATATTGCTACTTTGTTACTTTGTTGGTGGCAGGATATATTTTATATCCGCCCGGATAGCGATCACTGTACACAAGATGTTAAAACCAGCCATAGTGGCCCAGGTAAGTGAGTCGCGTTCCGGGATCAGCCTGTGTATATCCGGTTCCAACAGGTCGGCATAATTGTGTCGACTGCTGACGGGTAATCATCTCTCGCCAGTCGACATTCTATTGGACCCCACTCCACTTACCATCAGGTGCAGTGGGGTAGTGGCGAATGGTCCATATAATCCGATTCTTACCGGCTTCCCTTTTATAATTGATGTAATATCTAAATATCATTAAAACGATTCGGAAACCGTATTTATATAATAATAATAATATCAGCCCTGTATTATATACTTGCCCACTGCTGAGCACGGGCCTCCTCTACTAATGAGAGGGATTAGGCCTTAGTCCACCACGATGGCCTAGTGCGGATTGGTAGACTTCTCAGGTATGCAGGTTTCCTCGCGATGTTTTCCTTCACCGTTAAGGTGGTAGCTCAAGGTCCATTTTCATACATTTTGTTTCGGCTTTAATCTGGGTAACTAAACAAGTATTGGCAAGTAAGAATTTAAATTCACGTCTAGTTAGTGATTAGTTCTCGCAGTTGAAGAAAAATGTAAAAATAATTAATAATCATGGATATTTCGGCCTTTAAAATTTAATATGACGAAATTTTAAAGGCAGAAATATCCATGATTATTAATTATTTTTACATTTCAACTGCGAAATAATCACTAACTAGACGTGAATTAAATTCACTACCAATACTGTTTAGTTACAGAACTGTTAAAACCTTGAAGTATGTAAAGCGAACGATAATTTCACAAAGAATACACACATGATTTTTTAGAAAAGTCAGAGGTGTGTGCCCTTGGGATTTGAACCTGCGGACATTCGTCTCGGCAGACCGTTCCACACCCAACTAGGCTATCGTCGCTTTCGTACAATCGTAAACCGTGAACCGTATTTATGCATATAAGTAATTATCTACATGTTGTGCCGGGTGCCGTTTTGCAAAATTTTACTCTGCCATTGCAGTGGGGTTAGTTAGTCGTGCTAATATAAAAAAAAACCTTTTGGAAAACGCTAACCTTAGACTTTTTATATTAAGGTATATAACAAATAAAATGTGTTACTTTAAAATATCCATAACTCTTTCGAGACTTAATCCTTACATATTATAAAACAAAGACCTCCGCCACGTCTGTCTGACTATGATAAACACAAAAATGACCCAACGATTTCGATGAAATTTGGTATCGAGACAGTTTGAGATGAGAAGTATTTATGCTACTTTTTATTCCGATTATTCAACTAGTTATGGACTCGTCTCGTCTGCATTTATTTATCTATTTAACACTTTACATACAGAGAAATATATAGGCGGATCTAAACACATTCACAAACTTTGGCATTCATAATATTAATAGGATAGAAATATTGTCATGATGGCAAGTTTTTATTTTTTTATTGCACATCATACAAAACATGTAAAGGCGGACTTAATGCCAGAGGCATTCCCTACCAGTCAACCTGAGGTGGTGCAGAGATAGAACATAGTAGGTGCACGTCAATAAAACTGTACATTGAGGGTAGTACCTAAAAAGTAAAAAATAAATAAAATATAATAATATATATGTATATATCATAAATAAAATAATTTATTAAATATGTCTATGATAAATGTATAATTGCAAATACATAGATAATATCAAAGGTCATAAATTAAAATTTACGATGATTCCGCCAATTCACCTGCAAGTTTTTATTCATATTTTATAAATAAGATTAATTTGATCACTTTATCATCATTTTTTAAATGATAAAAACTGGCAATTGAAGGTTAAATTCATTAATTTATTGTTGTTATCGACATATCGATTATCTACATCATACGCCGGCTAGTAAGAGCTGTAGCGAATAATGTTGATTCTGTGGTTCCTGCAAATGTCAGGTAGACGTATCAGCTGTCAAATGCGACGGTTGACGTTTAAAAAGAGAGAGCCCTCCTCTCCTCGTGCCCCTATAGGTTTCTTTTTAATCACTGGTGGTAATTTATTTAATTGACGATCTGGTGAGAGTCGCCGGAGTCCGATGGATGTGGGCGACCCATGGCGATCAATGGGGAGGCCTATGTCCAGCAGTGGACGATTCTCGGCTGAAATGATGATGATGATGAAATTTAAATTAAAATAAAAGTGTGCTTAATTAAAAGAACCGTGATACTACAAGGGCGTCTTCAAATTTGTCGCGCGACTGCAGCGCTGCGGTCGCGCTGTCTCCGCACGGCGCTTAGCAGCAAATTTAAGCCGTTCTTAGGTATTTATATTAACTTTATTTGTGTTGTGGTAATTTTTATGGATATGCAAAGAAGCTCGGCACGAAGCGGCTAATTTGAAGGCGACTTAAATTGATCCGCCTTGCAAATTCTTGTTTCCTTTTCTAAATTGATCCGCCTTCCAAATCCTATTTTACTCTTCCTTATTGTTGATGGCGTAAAACCTAAGTTTGATTATACTTTATCATTAATAAAAATACCTTAATAATATCAGACCTGTATTATATACTGTCCCACAGCTGGGCACGGGCCTTCTCTACTACTGTTCTCAGTAGCAGAGATTAGGCCACAGTCCACCATGCTGGCCTAGTGCGAATTGGTAGACTTCACACACCCTCAAAATTCCTATAGAGAACTTCTCATGTATACCGGTTTCCTCGCAGAGTTTTCCTTCACCATTAAAGCGAGCGATAATTTCCAAAAGAATACACATGTATTTTTTAGAAAAGTCAGACGTCTGCCCTTGTGTTTTGGACCTGCGGACATTCGTCTCAGCAGTCCGTTCGACACATAACAAGGCTATTGCCGCTCATAATACTTCAAAAATACCTAACTTTTATTCTATTCATACAACATGGCATTCCCGGATAAGATGCGCATGCGATATTGATAAACTAAACAGGTGGTACCTTATCTCCTAAACTGGAACGTCAAACATACGTACTACACAGTACACTGTAACTAGCCAAATACAAGATTTAATTTAAAACGGAGCACTAACCGTATTTTTAGGAGCGATCTACTTGAAATTTAGAATAGAACATAAAAAAAATACATCACATGTCTACAGTATGTTTTCTTAAATTTGGTAGTTAAAAATTAATTTTACAATAAAAATGCCACTAAATTTATTC